>NC_041382.1:200920972-200953303 GCF_002162155.2 Triticum dicoccoides
TATGAGAGTAGGATTACTTTTACTTCTCAGTCTCTTCGTCGCTCTGGTGAGGCCTCCTGACATAGAAGTTTTGACTCTTCTCTCCTCAAATTTCATGAATTTTTTTAGGATCATGCGGGTATCTTGGAATCATTCCGATAGTCTTGTGACGAGAACATTGTTCTTGGTGCCTCCTGCATTTAGGGCAGTGTCGCGGGGAGTTGAGCTCCGAGATGTTGTCGTCACAATTTTATCTTTGCAGTTCTGGAATACCTGAGTTCGCTGACATCGAAAATCTCTTTTATGCAGTTGTTGGTGAGATAACCTCGATGCCACCCAGTACTGGGGCGGGAGTTCAGGAGTATTGCCATAACTCGTATAACGGATGCTCTTCGAAGGTTGAGGCACATGATTTACGAAGGTTTCTTGTTTATGTGTTAAAGGATGGATACAACTCGATGTAGGAATTGCTAGTTTTGGGTGAGATATTATGCTTCCCATGTATCCGCAACACCTGATTGCATAACCAGAAAGTTTCGGGAGTTTTATAGGTGGGAATTCAAGTAGCTCTAATATATTCTTACCGCAGATATTTTGTTTGTGATTGGGTAATCCTTACCACTTATTTGTTCATATCTGTACCTTGTTGCTTTATTCATCTACCTTTATCTAAGTGGCTTCTCAATCTTATGGACGTGTGATGATTTACTTTGGAATTCATTCGTTCATCCTTGTTCGAATTTTTATTGTGAGACTTTATGTTGCATTTCCGATCCATTGATTCAGCTTGAATATCTGCCTTTCAAAATTTCTAACGGATGTCAACCTCTTCAGGATGGCTCCTCCAACACGCTAGAATCCGGACCGCAATGATGGGGATCAGTCGAACCCTCCGCCACCACCTCCACCTCCGGAGGCATGGAAAGCTATCATCGCAGCCACCAACGCCAACACTCAGATGCTTTTGCAACTCTTGCAAGAGCGCAACCAAGGGCAAGGCAACTAAGGAAATCAAGGCCAAGGCAACAATCAGCCTCAGTTTGCTACCCTCAACCAGTTCCTTGCAAACCAGCCGAAGTCCTTCAGCAACTGTGTCGAGGCCACAAACGCCGACGACTGGCTCGTGGACATTTGCAAACATTTTGAATGTAGCAATGGCAGACCTGAGGACTTTGTCAAGTTTGCTTCGTTTCAACTCAAGGACCAAGTTGCTGAGTGGTATCAACAATACAGAGATTCCAGAGGAGGTCGTGTGATCACCTGGGATGATTTCCGCTAAGACTTGAAAGCTCATCACATCCCACCAAGTGTTCCTGAGAGCAAGCGTGAGGAGTTCCGCAATCTCAAGCAAGGCAGCATGTCTGTGTATCAATACAATATCCAGTTTCATAAACTTGCTCGCTTCGCTAAACAAGACATTCCTGATGAAAAGAGTATGATCTATCAATTCAGAGGTGGCCTCAGAGAGGATCTGCAGTTAGCTCTCGTGCTTGTTGAGCCGACCAAGTTCGATCAATTCTACAATATGGCACTAAAGCAAGAAGCTGCTCAGCTCAAGTGTGAGGAATCTAAGAAGAGAGTCAGGGACGCAGTTCAGCCTTCTTCCTCACAAGTGGCAGCTAAGCAAGAGAAGTTTTGGTTGCCTCCTCCTCCTCCGTTTTGTCAGCCCTACCAGAAAAAGAGCAAAGATGGCAATGGATCTTCCCACCCACTCAACCTAGTCTATCAGAACAAAGCTCAGCCTCAAGCTCCAAGGTCAAGTGCTCCTTACCACCGTCCGCTCTCAGAGGTTACTTGCAACAAGTGTCAGTAGAAAGGGCACTATGCAAACAAGTGCTTCAACCAAAGGCGCCTTCCGCCTCCTCCTCCTGTGAGATCTGCCAGCAATGCAGTGGTCAAGCATAATCCCAAGCATGCTAAGGTCAACATGATGAATGCAGCTCAGGCAGAGGATTCTTCAGAAGTGATCATGGGTAACCTTCCAGTTAACTCCATTCCTGCTAAAGTCTTATTTGATACTAGTGCATCGCATTCTTTCATGTCATTCCCATTTGCATCGGAGCACAATGTTGTCACAGAGGTTTTGTCCAAAGTTGTGCAAGTTGTTTCTCTAGGAAAGCTTATGACTTCTAGTTTGGTTGCTCCCGATGTCTGTGTCCAGTTGGGAGACTATAAATTTCTATCTTCTCCAATTGTTCTTGGTGACTCGGATATTGATCTAATTCTCAGGATGGACTGGCTTTCTAAGCACAAGGCTCAGCTTGATTGTGCTACCAGGCAGATTCAATTGACACACTCTTTTGAGGAGGTGATCATCTATGCCACTCGGGACAAAACCATTCGACTGTTTTCTCTCAATGAGAAGGGCAAGTTGGATGCAATCTCTCAGATCCCAGTCATTTGTGAATATCAAGACGTCTTTCCAGAAGAGCTTCCGGGAATGCCTCCTCACCGGCTAGTTCAATTCGTTATCGATCTTGAGCCTGGCACGGAACCTGTTTGCAAGCGTCCTTACAAGCTTGAACCAAAGTAATTGAAGGAATTGAAGAAACAACTCGATGAACAAGAGCGTCTGGGTCTGATCAGACCGAGTTCATCTCCATGGGGTTGTGGTGTTCTTTTTGTCCAGAAGAAGGATGGCACGGACCGACTTTGTGTCGACTACCGCCCATTGAACAAGAAGACAATAAAGAACAAGTATCCACTTCCGAACATCAATGAGCTATTCGAGCAATTTAAAGGGGCCAAAGTATTCTCCAAGCTTGACCTCCGTATGGGTTATCATCAGATTCACATTCATGAACAAGATATTCCCAACACAACATTCATAACAAGCTATGGTTCTTGCGAATATACTGTCATGTCTTTCGGCCTTGTCAATGCTCCTCCAACATTCTCTCGCATGATGAACTTAATCTTCAACCCTTACACAAATGATTTCGTCCTAGTGTATCTCGATGATATCTTGGTCTTTTCCAAGAATAAGGAGGATCATGCCAAGCATTTGAGATTGGTGCTTGACAAACTCAGAGAGCATCAATTCTATGCGAAGTTTTCCAAGTGTGAGTTATGGCTTGACGAAGTTCTTTACCTTGGTCATATCATCTCCGCCAAAGGCATCGCTGTTAATCCTGAGAAGGTGTCTGCAATTGTGAATTGGGAGCCTCCTCAAAATGTCAAGCAGCTTCGCAGTTTTCTTGGGCTTGTAAGCTATTGTCGAAGATTCATTGAGAATTTCTCTAAGATTGCAAAGCCTCTTTCCAACCTCCTCCAGAAGCATGTCAAGTATGTCTGGACGCCTGAATGTGACGTTGCTTTTAACACCCTCAAAGAGAAGCTGGTCACAACTCCTGTCTTGACTCCTCCAGATGAATCCAAGCCATTTGAAGTTTTCTGTGATGCCTCCTTACAAGGTCTCGGTGCTGTGTTAATGCAAGAGAAGAAAGTTGTGGCCTATACCTCTCGTCAGTTGAAGCCCAACGAAAGGAACTACCCCACTCACGACCTTGAGTTGGCCGCAGTCGTCCATGCATTATTAACATGGAGACATCTCTTGTGTGAAGGAATGTGGACATATTCACAGATCATAAGAGCCTCAAGTACATCTTCACTCAACCTCAGGCAGACTCGTTGGGTCGAAATGATTCAAGAATACAATTGCTACGTCTTGAGCTTGCGTTGGTTTTCCCCGAAGAGGAAGGGATGATGCAGCAGAGTAGCGTAAGTATTTCCCTTAGTTTTTGAGAACCAAGGTATCAATCCAGTAGGAGGCCACGCTCAAGTCCCTTGTACCTGCACAAAACGATAGCTACTCGCAACCAACGCGATTAGGGGTTGTCAATCCCTTCAAGGTCACTTACGAGAGTGAGATCTGATGGATATAATATTTTTGTTATTTTTGGTATAGAGATGCAAAGTAAAAAGTAAAATCAAAGTAAAAAAGCAAAGCAAGATTAAAGTGATAGAGATTGATATGATGAGAATAGACCCGGGGGCCATAGGTTTCACTAGTGCCTTCTCTCAAGAGCATAAGTATTCTACGGTGGGTGAACAAATTACTGTTGAGCAATTGACAGAATTGAGCATAGTTATGAGAATATCTAGGCATGATCATGTATATAGGCATCACGTCCGTGACAAGTAGACCGAAACGATTCTGCATCTACTACTATTACTCCACCCATCGACCGCTATCCAGCATGCATCTAGAGTATTAAGTTAAAAACAGAGTAACGCCTTAAGCAAGATGACATGATGTAGAGAGATAAATTCATGCAATATGAAATAAACCCCATCTTGTTATCCTCAATGGCAACGATGCAATACGTGCCTTGCTGCCCCTTCTGTCACTAGGAAAGGACACCACAAGATCGAACCCAAAGCTAAGCACTTCTCCCATGGCAAGAACTACCAATCTAGTTGGCCAAACCAAACGGATAATTTGAAGAGACTTGCAAAGATAACCAATCATACATGAAAGAATTCAGAGAACATTAAAATATCATTCATAGATAGACTTGATCACAAACCCACAATTCATCGGTCTCAACAAACACACCGCAAAAATAAGATTACATCGAATAGATCTCCACAAGAGAGGGGAAGAACTTTGTATTGAGATCCAAAAAGAGAGAAGAAGCCATCTAGGTACTAACTATGGACCCGAAGGTCTGAGGTAAACTACTCACACTTCATCGGAGAGGCTATGATGATGTAGAAGCCCTCCGTGATGACGGCCCTCTTCGCCGGAGCTCTGGAACAGGCCCCAAGATGGGATCTCGTGGATACAGAAATTTGCGGTGGTGGAATTAGGTTTTTGGCTCCCGTTCTGATCGTTTGGGGGTACGTATGTATATATAGGAGGAAGAAGTACGTCGGTGGAGCACCGAGGGGCCCACGAGGCAGGGGGCGCGCCCTAGGGGGGGCACCCCCCACCCTCGTGACTGCCTCTTTGACTCCTTGGAGTAGGGTCCAAGTCTCCTGGATCACGTTCTGTGAGAAAATCACATTCCTGAAGGTTTCATTCCGTTTGTTCTCCGTTTGATATTATGTTTCTCCAAAATACTGAAATAGGCAAAAACAGCAATTCTGGGTTGGGCCTCCGGTTAATAGGTTAGTCCCAAAAATAATATAAAAGTGGAAAATAAAACCCAATATAGTCCAAAACAGTAGATAATATAGCATGGAGCAATCAAAAATTATAGATACGTTGGAGACGTATTAGGCATCCCCATGCTTAATTCCTGCTCGTCCTCAAGTAGGTAAATGATAAAAAGAGAATTTTTGATGCGGAGTGCTACTTGGCATAATTTCAATGCAAATCTTCTTAATTGTGATATGAATATTCAGATTCGAAATATTCAAGACAAAAGTTTATATTGACATAAAAATAATAATACTTGAAGCATACTAACAAAGCAATTATGTCTTCTCAAAATGACATGGCCAAAGAAAGTTATCCCTACAAAATCATATAGTCTGGCTATGCTCTATCTTCACCACACAAAGTATTTAAATCATGCACAACCCCGATGACAAACCAAGCAATTGTTTCATACTCTAACTTTTTCAAAACTTTTTCAATCTTCACGCAATACATGAGCGTGAGCCATGGATATAGCACTGTAGGTGGAATAGAATGGTGGTTGTGGAGAAGACAAAAAGAAGGGGAAGATAGTCTCACATCAACTAGGCGTATCAACGGGCTATGAAGATGCCCATCAATAGATATCAATGTGAGTGAGTAGAGATTGCCATACAACGGATGCACTAGAGCTATAAGTATATGAAAGCTCAAAAAGAAACTAAGTGGGTGTGCATCCAACTTGCTTGTTCATGAAGACCTAGGGCAATTTGGGGAAGCCCATCATTGGAATATACAAGCCAAGTTCTATAATGTAAAATTCCCACTAGTATATGAAAGTGATAACATGAGAGACTCTCTACTACGAAGATCATGGTGCTACTTTGAAGCACAAGTGTGGTAAAAGGATAGTAACATTGTCCCTTCTCTCTTTTTCTCTCATTTTTTTAAATTTTTTTTTATATTTTTTATATATTTGGGCCTTTTCTCCCTTTTTTGGCCTCTTTTTATTTGGGCTTCTTTGGCCTCTTTTATTTATTTATTTTTCGTCCGGAGTCTCATCCCGACTTATGGGGGAATCATAGTCTCCATCATCCTTTCCTCACTGGGACAATGCTCTAATAATGATGATCATCACACTTTTATTTTTCTTACAACTCAACAATTACAACTCGATACTTAGAACAAAATATGACTCTATGTGAATGCCTCCGGCGGTGTACCGGGATATGCAATATGACAATGATGAATGTGTCATGAACGGAACAGTGGAAAGTTGCATGGCAATATATCTCGGAATGGCTATGGAAATGCCATAATAGGTAGGTATGGTGGCTATTTTGAGGAAGGTATATGGTAGGTGTATGATACCGGCGAAAGGTGCGCGGTATTAGAAAGGCTAGCAAAGGTGGAAGGGTGAGAGTGCGTATGATCCATGGACTCAACATTAGTCATAAAGAACTCACATACTTATTGCAAAAAACTAGAAGTTATAAAGCAAAGTATTACGCGCATGCTCCTAGGGGGATAGATTGGTAGGAAAAGACCATCGCTCATCCCCGACCGCCACTCATAAGGAAGACAATCAATAAATAAATCATGCTCCGACTTCATCACATAACGGTTCACCATACGTGCATGCTACGGGAATCACAAACTTTAACACAAGTATTCTTTAAATTCACAACTACTCAACTAGCATGACTTTAATATTATCACCTCCATATCTCAAAACAATTATCATGCTTCAATATTTTCTTAGTATTCAACACACTCAAAAGAAAGTTTCACAAATCTTGAATACCAAGCATATTATTATTAAGCAAATTACCATGCTATTAAGACTCTCAAAATAATTTAAGTGAAGCATGAGAGATCAATAGTTTCTTTAAAACAAATCCACCACCGTGCTCTAAAAGATCTAAGTGAAGCACACAGAGCAAAACTACATAGCTCAAAAGATATAAGTGAAGCACATGGAGCAAAATTATAACGCTCAAAAGATATAAGTGAAGCACATAGAGCAAAACTACTTAGCTCAAAAGATATAAGTTAAGCACATAGAGTATTCTATCAAATTTTAATTCATGTATGGATCTCTCAAAAGGTGTGTACAGCAAGGATGATTGTGGCATAATAAGACACAAAGACACAAATAATACAAGAAGCTCCAAGCAAAACCCATATCATGTTGGTGAATAAAAATATAGCTCCAAGTAAATTACCGATGGAAGTGGACGAAAGAGGGGATGCCTTCCGGGGCATCCCCAAGATTCGTCTTCTTGGTGTTCTTGGATTATCTTGGGGGTGCCATGGGCATCCCCAAGCTTAGGCTCTTGCCACTCCTTGTTCCATAATCCATCAAAAGAATTCACCCAAAACTTGAAAACTTCACAACACAAAACTCAAAATAGAAAACTCGTGAGCTCCGTTAGCGAAAGAAAACAAAAGACCACTTCAAGGTACTGTAATGAACTCATTCTTTATTTATATTGGTGTTAAACCTACTGTATTCCAACTTCTCTATGGATTATAAACTATTTTACTAACCATAGATTCATCAAAATAAGCAAACAACACACGAAAAACAGAATCTGTCAAAAACAGAACAGTCTGTAGTAATCTGTAGCTAGCGCAAGATCTGGAACCCCAAAAATTCTAAAATAAATTTCAGGACGCGGGGAATTTATCTATTAATCATCTTAAAAAAGAATTAAATAAATAGCACTCTCCAAATAAAAATGACAGCAGTTCTCGTGAGCGCTAAAGTTTCTGTTTTTTACAGCAAGTTCAACAAGACTTTCCCCAAGTCTTCCCAACAGTTCTACTTGGCACAAACACTAATTAAACACAAAAAACACAACCAAAACAGAGTCTAAATAATTTATTTATTACTAATCAGGAGAAAAAATCAAGGAATAAAAATAAAATTGGGTTGCCTCCCGACAAGCGCTATCGTTTAACGCCCCTAGCTAGGCATAAAAGCGAGGATGGATCTAGGTATTCCCATATTTGGTTTTAGAGAAAAAGAGAGCAAACTTGTTATCTATGGAATTAATCTTTCTATTTTGGCAAAGTACATGTCCATTAATGGTATAAGAAAGATTAAGAATGTTGCGGAAATTGGCATCTAGGCTAGCTTTTATCTCTTTAATAGATTCGTTTTGGTAAGAAAGCAAGAGAGATGTGATTTCAGCTTTCTCATTAATGGGGTGCCCAAATATAGTTTTCATCCTCTCATAGGTATCTATGGGGTCCCCTTCAAGAAAACCCCCCTCGAAAATAGAATCTAAAACTTATTTGAACAAAGCGGGTAGCCCAACATAAAAGCTTTTTAAGTAAACCTCAATTTGATATTGGGGTACATAGCTAGCCCGGATCCTTAACAGCCTATCCCAAGCATCTTTCAAAGATTGATCAAGTAAATAACGAAAAATTCCAGAATCATCTTCATCAAAATTACTAAGGTTCTCATTGATAACTCTGGCAAGTTGTTCTATAGCATTCCGATTTATGAGTTTAGATAAGATAGCAGGATTGTCTAAAGCACTAGAACTTGGGAGAGAACCCCCAACTCTTTTTGGTTCTGACATGGCGAGGAAAAATAGGCAAATAGAGAGGGAGGATAGAGAGAGAGAGAGAGAGAGGGCGAATAAAATGGCAAGGGTGAAGTGGGAGAGAGGAAAACGAGAGGTAAATGGCGAATAATGTAATGCGAGAGATAGGGATTGTGATGGGTACTTGGTATGTTGACTTTTTGCGTAGACTCCCCGGCAACGGCGCCAGAAATCCTTCTTGCTACATCTTGAGCTTGCGTTGGTTTTCCCCGAAGAGGAAGGGATGATGCAGCAGAGTAGCGTAAGTATTTCCCTTAGTTTTTGAGAACCAAGGTATCAATCCAGTAGGAGGCCACGCTCAGGTCCCTCGTACCTGCACAAAACAATAGCTACTCGCAACCAACGCGATTAGGGGTTGTCAATCCCTTCATAGTCACTTACGAGAGTGAGATCTGATAGATATAGTATTTTTGGTATTTTTGGTATAGAGATGCAAAGTAAAAAGTAAAAGCAAAGTAAAAAGCAAAGTAAGATTAAAGTGATAGAGATTGATATGATGAGAATAGACCCGGGGGCCATAGGTTTCACTAGTGCCTTCTCTCAAGAGCATAAGTATTCTACGGTGGGTGAACAAATTACTGTTGAGCAATTGACAAAATTGAGCATAGTTATGATAATATCTAGGCATGATCATGTATATAGGCATCACGTTCATGACAAGTAGACCGAAACGATTCTGCATATACTACTATTACTCCACTCATCGACCGCTATCCAGCATGCATCTAGAGTATTAAGTTAAAAATAGAGTAACGCCTTAAGCAAGATGACATGATGTAGAGAGATAAATTCATGCAATATGAAATAAACCCCATCTTGCTATCCTCGATGGCAACGATGCAATACGTGCCTTGCTGCCCCTTCTGTCACTGGGAAAGGACACCGCAAGATCGAACCCAAAGCTAAGCACTTCTCCCATGGCAAGAAAAACCAATCTAGTTGGCAAAACCAAACAGATAATTCGTAGAGACTTGCAAAGATAACCAATCATACATAAAAGAATTTAGAGAAGATTCAAATATTATTCATAGATAGACTTGATCATAAACCCACAATTCATCGCTCTCAACAAACACACCATAAAAAGAAGATTACATCGAATAGATCTCCACAAGATAGGGGGAGAACTTTGTATTGAGATCCAAAAAGAGAGAAGAAGCCATCTAGCTACTAACTATGGACCCGAAGGTCTGAGGTAAACTACTCACACTTCATCGGAGAGGCTATGATGATGTAGAAGCCCTCCATGATGACGGCCCTCTTCGGCGGAGCTCTGGAACAGGCCCCAAGATGGGATCTCGTGGATACAGAAAGTTGCAGTGGTGGAATTAGGTTTTTGGCTCCCGTTCTAATCGTTTGGGGGTACGTATGTATATATAGGAGGAAGAAGTACGTCGATGGAGCACCGAGGGGCCCACGAGGCAGGGGGGCACGCCCTAGGGGGGCCGTCCCCCACCCTCATGACCGCCTCTTTGACTCCTTGGAGTTGGGTCCAAGTCTCCTGGATCACGTTCGGTGAGAAAATCACGTTCCCGAAGGTTTTATTCCGTTTGCACTCCGTTTGATATTCTGTTTCTCCGAAATACTAAAATAGGCAAAAAACAACAATTCTGGGCTGGGCCTCCGGTTAATAGGTTAGTTCCAAATATAATATAGAAGTGGAAAATAAAGCCCAATATAGTCCAAAACAGTAGATAATATAGCATGGAGAAATCAAAAATTATCGATACGTTGGAGACATATCAACACTCCGTGTATTGAATATACTCCAAGCAAGATCAATGTCATTGCAGATGCTTTGAGCAGGAAGTCTTACTGCAACAGCTTAATTCTCATGCCCTTCCAACCGGACCTTTGTGAAGCTTTCCACAAACTGAACCTCCGAGTTGTTCCTCAAGGCTTTCTTGCCAACCTCCAAGTCTCTCCTACTTTGGAAGATCAAATTTGTGAGGTACAACTCCTGGATTCCATGGTGAAGAAGGTGAAACATGGGATTTCCAAGAGCCAACCCAAATACAAGTGCTATTGCATTGATGACAAAGACACTCTATTCTTCGAGGACCGGATTGTGGTTCCCAAAGGTGATCTAAGGAAAGTCATTATGAACGAGGCGCATAATTCCCTTCCATCCATTCATCTTGGAAGTACGAAGATGTATCATGACCTAAAGCAGTCGTATTGGTGGACTCGAATGAAGCGAGAAATTGCTCAATTCATGAATGAATGTGATGTCTGCAGAAGGGTGAAAGTTGAACACTAACGGCCAGCAGGTCTCCTCCAGCCTCTTGCTATTCCAGAATGGAAGTTTAATCATATTGAAATGGACTTCGTGACTGGATTTCCCAAGTCCAAGCGTGGAAATGATGCTATCTTCGTTGTCGTCGACAAGCTTACTAAAGTGGCTCATTTCCTTCCAATCAAAGAATCAATCACAATAGCTCAATTGGCAGAGCTATACACCTCCATGATTGTCTCTCTGCACGGCATTCCGCAATTGATATCTTCAGATTGTGGAAGCATTTTCACCTCCAAGTTCTGGGACTCCTTCCAAAAGGCCATGGGCACCAAAATTCGCTTCAGCACAGCCTTCCATCCTCAAACTAGTGGCCAAGTCGAGCGAGTCAATCAAATCCTTGAAGATATGCTCAGGGCTTGTGTCATTTTCTTCGATATGAAGTGGGAAGATTGTCTTCCATATGCCGAGTTCTCCTACAACAACAACTTCCAAGCGAGTTCGGGCAAGGCCCCATTCGAAATTCTCTATGGCAGAAAGTGTCGTACTCCTCTGAATTGGTCAGAGACTGGTGAACGCCAACTTCTTGGCAATGACTTAATCACAGAAGCAGAATAAATGTGTAAAGTCATCCTTGAAAATCTCAAAGCCGCGCAATCGCGCTAGAAGATTTACTATGATATCAAGCACTGTGACTTCGCTTTCGAGATCGGAGACCATGTCTACCTCCGCGTCTCTCCAATGAAAGGCACTCGTCACTTCGGTATCAAAGGGAAGCTTGCCCCTAGATACATGGGTCCTTTCAAGATCATTGGCAAAAGAGGCGACCTCGCCTATCAACTTGAGCTTCCGTCCAACTTCGCAAATGTGCACGATGTGTTTCATGTGTCACAGCTTCGCAAGTGTTTCAAGACTACTAAGCGCACCATCAACTTCGAAGAGATTGATCTTCAAGAAGATCTGTCTTATCATGAGCATCCCATTGCTACTCTTGAAGAAACTGAGCATAAGACTCGCAACAAGTCTATCAAATTCCTGAAAGTGAAGTGGTCACACCATTCTGATCGAGAAGCCACCTGGGAGCACGAGGACCACCTCCGTTCCGAATATCTGGAGTTCTTTCAGTCCTATATCTCGGGACGAGATCCTCTCGTAGTGGTGGAGTGTTGTAACATCCCGGATGTAACTTGCCATATTTGTAACTCCGACTCTTGGCATTTTCGGCTTTAAGTTATGAGATTCCCTTCGTGGTTGGGTTTTTGTCTTCGTTGTGCATTTTGTTCATGTCATGCATTTCATATCATGTCATCATGTGCATCGCTTTTGCATTCGTGTTCGTCTCATGCATCCGAGCAATTTCCCTGTTGTCTGTTTCGCAATCCGACACACCCAGATGCACCGGCGCACCCCTCTTGTCTCTTTTCGTGAGCAGGTGTTAAATGTTCTCGGAATGGACCGACATTTATCAAGAGGCCTTGGTACACCACCGGTAGACCGCCTGTCAAATTCTGTTTCATTTGGAGTCCGTTTGACACCCCAATGGTTAACCGGTAACCGAAAAAGCCTCTTTGGTGTTGCAGCCCAACATTCCTCCAAAACAGCCCAACAACCCATCTAAACCACTTCCATGTCCTCCGTCATCAGATCACGATCGTGTGGGCGAAAACTACACCTCATTTGGACACTCCAAACTCCCTCTACCTATAAATATGCATCTCCCCATCCAAAATCCGGGTCCAAAACCCTAGTCTAGCCTCCCCTCCCGCCACCAAACACGTGCGCCGCCGCCACCCGGCGAATCCCGCGCCGCCACGTGTCCCCGCACCGCTCCCACTACCACCAGCCCACCGGGCCCGAAGCGGGCCCGCGAGGCCCATCACCTCCGTGCCGCCGCCCGCGCCCTCCCGCTCCTCGCGCCGCCTCCCGCCGCCGCCGCGGCACGCCATCACCGCCCGACCCAGCGCCTCCCGCGCGCACCGCCCGAGGTCCACCGCAGACCCCGCGCCGCACTCTGCTTCTGCGCCTACTGTCGGTGTCAAAACCGGTGGATCTCGGGTAGGGGGTCCCGAACTATGCATCTAGGATCGGTGGTAACAGGAGACGGGGGACATGATGTTTTCCCAGGTTTGGGCCCTCTCTATGGAGGTAATACCCTATGTCCTGCTTAATTGATCTTAATGAATATGAGTGTTACAAGAGTTGATCTACCACGAGATCGTAATGGCTGAACCCTAGAAGCCTAGCCTGTATGACTATGGTAATGAGTATATCCTTTCTGGACTAACCCCTCTAGTTTATATAGACACCGGGGGGAATCGAGGGTTACATAGAGTCGGTTACATAAGAAGGAATCTTCATAGTCGGTCGCCAAGCTTGCCTTCCACGCCAAGGTGAGTCCAATCCGGACACACGTACAGTCTTCGGCCTTCATGTGTTCTCAGCCCATTAGTCCGGCCCATGGATAACAGGTCGGACGCCCGAGGACCCCTTAGTCTAGGACTCCCTCAGTAGCCCCTAAACCTGGCTTCAATGACGAGGAGTCCTGTGCACAGATTGTCTTCGACATTGCAAGGCGGGTTCCCTTCTATCCGAACTTCAAGATAGTCTTCGGATGCGATGATAGTATCCACACCTGTCACATACACCATACACAACCATAGAGAGAATATATTCTTACACGAGTTCCATCCGCTGACAACTTTTTTGTAGCACGATATTACGTCTGACCGGCCATAATTCAAAACCGCTTTCATGTTTCGACGCCCCATGTCCCGAGACGCGGTTGCCATTGGCACGTCTTGTCAAAGCAGAGATCGTGTCCCCTTATCGCGGGATTCTCATCAATGTGGGCATGGGTAACCCAACCGTGTCATTTATACAACCTTTGGGAATAGGCGAATCTTAAGGCGAGTGAGCAGACGTTTAATATTTGTTGCCTTTATAAGGGGATAAGGATTCCCTCTTCCTCTCTCATGCCCTCTCTCTGTCTCCGCCTTTCCAATATCGAGCTCCAGCGCCCAAGTTCTCATCCCCTTTCCACTCAAGCAACCATGTCTGGATCTGGAGGTCAAGGCAAGTGGATGGTCTCCTCCGTCAAGGAGGAGAACATTTCGGAGATTCAGGCGGCAGGATACTTGGCGAAGGAGATCACTCACCGCCTGCCGACCGAGGCACAAGTCGTCCCCACGCCGAAGCCCACTGAGAGGGTAGTGTTCATCCCCCATTTCTTACGCGGGCTAGGGTTTCCACTCCACCCTTTCGTCCGCGGGCTGATGTATTATTACGGGATAGATTTCCATGATTTGTCCCCGAATTCCTTCCTCAATATCTCGGCATTTATCATCGTGTGTGAGGCCTTCCTCCGCATCCAACCCCACTTCGGGTTGTGGCTCAAAGTCTTTAACGTGAAGCCGAAGGTGGTGGATGGCCAGCACGCGGAGTGCGGAGGAGCCATGGTGAGAAAGCTATCCAACGTCTCCTGGCCCAAAGGAACTTTTGTGGACACGGTAAAGGAGTGGCACAAGCAGTGGTTCTACATCACAGAACCTCGCGGCGCCACTTGGGCCGCAGCTGCCGAATTCCGCTCCGGCGCTCGCATGCGACTCACCTCCTGGGTCGAGAAGAGTCCGGACTGGGGTTCCCGTGACGAGGTGATAGCACTGCAGACACGCGTTCAAAGCATGGTAACCAAGAACGTCATGCTCGTTGATGTGATCCAGGTGATGCTAGTTCGCCGGATCCTTCCGTGCCAGCGCCGAAGCCATCCTCTGTGGGAGTTCAACCTGAAGAAGCACCAGACCCTGGTGAGGCTCTTCAAGACTACTCACGAAGGTGCATGGAAGTTGCTCTTTAAGGGCAACGAGAAACTGCCGGCTGCAGATTCAGATCGCGGGCACAACGCTAAACACCTCTCTAGCGAGGTATGTCTCTTTTGATGCCTTCTCCACTTGTTTGTTTCAAGGATGATGCCTGAGCTTTTATTGTTTCTTTTTCAGGACTGGATGGAGAGGGCAAAGCGGATCCAGTGTCCGGCTCCGCTGCCCGAAGAACCGGTCATCCCGCGTCTAGCGAAGATGCTGGTGCCGGTGCCTTATAAGGCGACAGAGAATAAGGCCAAGAAGAAGGCCAAGGGGGCCAAGAGTGGCCCTCGTCGCAAGGGTACTTCGGACGTGACATCCGAAGACGACGAAGCTCATTCCTCTGTCCCCGAGGACAATGGCGAGGAAGAGGTGGAGGAGGAGGAGGAAAACAATCCTCCCCCTGAGGAGAGGAAGAAGAAGAGGGCGGCTTCGGTGCATCCGGAGGCGGAAACGCCTAAGAAGGGGAAGGGCGCCCCAGTGATCAACACTGCGTGGGACGTTGCCAGCAGTCCGGAACGACGCCCCCGCACTAAGCCCCAGGCTGCATCGTAAGTGACATGGCTCGCTCATGCGCGCATCCGGCCCTTTCTCTTCATTATCTTGACATAGTTAATTGTATTATTGCAGTCCGGCCCGCGACCTTATCCAGCGATCCTCATCTGGAGGTTCGTTGGCTCCATCGGAGATGGCGAGCATGTCGCCACCGCCTACTTATTCCCCCAGGGCCAGGGACGACACCAAAGTGTTATCTCGAAGGACCGCTCCAATCCGGGGAGGAGCCCAGGACACCGTTCAGGAGGCGCCACAAGGCGAGACCTCCACTGCCGGATACATGGAGGAGCCGATCCCCATGGAGACTGGTGAAGAGGGCCGCATCCAGTTCGTCCCTCAGCCAAATACGATTCTGGAGGCCCATATGGCTCCGGAGTCGGCCGAGCAGCCCCCTTTGAAGGAGGGGGGTGCGTCGCTTCCACCGGTGGCCCCTGTCCATCCAGGGGCGCCGGATAACCTGGTGGAGGCGCTTCGGGGTGCCTCCGTTGTGGATGAGCACCGTGTCCTTATGGGTGCGGTGATCGAGAAGATTCAGTCCGCCAAGAGTGGACTGAATGAAGCCTGCAGCAGCCTGTTGATAGGTGATACGTCTCCAACATATCGATAATTTTTGATTGCTCCATGCTATATTATCTACTGTTTTGGACATTATTGGGCTTTATTATCCACTTCTATATTATTTTTGGGACTAACCTATTAACCGGAGGCCCAGCCCAGAATTGCTGTTTTTTGCATGTTTTAGGGTTTCGAAGAAAAAGAATATCAAACGGAGTCCAAATGGAATGAAACCTTCGGGAACGTGATTTTCTCACCGAATACAACTCAGGAGACTTGGACCCTACGTCAAGCCAACTAACAGGAGGCCACGAGGTAGGGGCGCCCCCCCAGGTGCGCCCTCCACCCTTGTGGGCCCCCTGTTGCTCCACCGACGTACTTCTTCCTCCTATATATATAATCATGTAACACCCTCGATGCGACTATAGCTCTCACGTGTCGAGGCATGACTTAGAGACATAATCGCATTGAAGGCATATGTCACAAGTTAGGCAATCTTCACAACATCCCATGTAATATGATAATAAAAGGGGAGATAACATAGTTGGCTTACACTCGCCATGTCAATCAAGTACATAAATAACATTACATCATCCAAACACTCATGGCCCGACTACGGTGCCAAAATAAAAGAAAACCCAACATGCGACAACGGTCCCGTTCACCCCAACTGGGCACCACTACTGATCATCAGGAAAAGAAACATAGTAACATTGAGAGTCTTCGTCGAACTCCCACTTGAGCTCAAGCGCGTCACCTGGAGCGGAATCATTAGGCCCTGCATCTGGTGTAATAGTAATCTGTGAGCCACAGGGACTAAGCAATCTCGCACCCTCGCGATCAAGACTATTTAAGCTTATAGGTAAGGCAAGGTAAAGTATATGTGGAGCTGCAGCAAGCGACTAGCAAGTATGGTGACTATCCTAATCGCAAAAGAGAGCGAGAAGAGGAGGCAAAGCGCGAGCGAGAAACTAGAGAGCAACCTGCACAAACATTACTCCAACACCGTGTCTGCTTCCCGGACTCCGCCGAGAAGAGGCCATCACAGTAACACACTCAGTTGATTCATTTTAATTAAGTTAAGGTTCAAGTTATCTACAACCGGACATTAACAAATTCCCATCTTCCCATAACCGCGGGCACAGCTTTCGAAAGTACAAATCCCTGCAGGGGTGTCCCAACTTAGCCCATGACAAGCTCTCACGGTCAACGAAGGAATAAACCTCCTCCCAAGACGTTCCGATCAGACTCGGTATCTCGGTTCTTCAAGACACTTCGACAGGTTAAAACAAGACCAGCAACACCGCCCGAATGTGCCGACAAATCCCGATAGGAGCTACACATATCTCTTTCTCAGGGCACACTCAGATTGTCTAAACTTTCGGTAGGCCAGCCCAGAGTTGCCCCTGGTAGCCACCGGCGGCTGACAGTTTGGACCAACACTCAGAGGAGCACTGGCCCGGGGGGGGGGGGGTTAAAATAAAGATGACCCTTGAGTCTGCAGAACCCAAGGGAAAGAAAAGGCTAGGTGGCAAATGGTAAAAACAAGGTTGGGCATTGCTGGAAAAGCTTTAATCAAGGCGAAGTATCAAGGGGTTCCCATTATAACCCAACCGCGTAAGGAACGCAAAATCCGGGAACATAACACCGATATGACAGAAACTAGGGCGACAAGAGTGGAACAAAACACTAGGCGAGAGGCCGAGCCTTCCACCCTTTACCAAGTATATAGATGCATTAAGATAACATAGCAATATAATGATATCCCAACAAGTAAATAAATGTTCCAACAAGGAACGGCCTTCGATCTTCACCTGCAACTAGCAACGCTATAAGAGGGCTGAGCAAAGCGGTAACATAGCCAATCAACGGTTTGCTAGGACATGGTGGGTTAGAGGTTTGCGTGGCAATTTTGGGAGGCTTGAAAGCAAGTGGTAGGCATCGTAGCATTGGCATAGCAAAAGAGCGAACAATCTAGCATAGCAAAGATAGTAGTGATTTCGAGGGTATGATCATCTTGCCTGCACAGTTGTCAGAGTTGACTGGATCCTCGAAAGCAAACTCAACGGGCTCCTCGTTAGCGAACTCGTCTCCCGGCTCTACCCAAACAAGACAAACAAGCAACAAGGACACAATCAACCACGTGCAAGGAACAAACAATATGATGCAAAGATGATATGCTATGCGGGTTGCGATGCGGGATGCATATGCAAGATGTGACAAGGAATGCATGAACCTGGCCTCAACTTGGAAATCCAAGTGTGCCACTGGAAAGATGAGATGAAATCGCTTGAAAACGATATAAAGAACGCCGGAATCGGAGCTACGGTTTGGAAATGACAAGCGATTCAAATATGACACCGGTATGCGATTTACAGCAAGTAGGCATCTAAATGCAATGAGATGAACATGCTACAGCACCCAAATATGACAACAAAATACATGGCAGGGATGCATTTGAGATGCTTAACAAAAGTCTAGCACTGAGCTACGGCCAATTCATTCATTAACAGGTTCAAACAAGCATGGCAAAAATGCATATGACAAACAGATTTCAGACTTAGTGAAATTAACACTTGTCTGGAATTTCAGATCAGGTAGCACTCTTCGGAGCAACAAAACTACATGCTACAGGAACTGAACATGACAAAGTAAAGCATGGCATGGAGTTACTCAAAGAGCTTAACAAAAGTCCCTTAGTGACCTTGACCCAAAAGGGATCATAAAATACAATTGCAAGCATGTGAACATAGCAAAAACATAATCAGTTTTCAGACTTAGTGAAAACTGACACATGCTGAAACATAACACAAGTAGGCATGTTTACAAGCTCGATGCACTCACTACGGAGCAAGTCATGACCAACTAAGCATACATCTATCAAGAACACACAAAATGCAAGCTAGAGAAGGCAAGAACAATAGCATAGCATGCACGGGTCAACTACAACATCATCGGCAAAATTGCAAACAAGTTGACAATCTGCCCAGATTCACAAAGTAGCAAAAGTAGAGCTCGATTGACTCAAGCTAGGGTACTCCATAATTGCAAACAAATACATGGACGGATAGAGCACTACAATATTAACAAAACATCCTTACTGATCATCCTCAAAAGAGGCACGGATCACTAGGAAACAACATGAACATATGGCATCATGAGATAAACAACTCAAAGACTTAGTGGAAATGCTAAGTCCCTGAAAACAGAATTATCAAGTGCACCACTTTGCAAGCTTGCACTAGTCACCGCACACATCACAAAAATACATGGGTTGCACCTCTGGAAAGATGACAAAACCCTTAATAAAACACATGTAGAGCATCAGGGCATAACAAGCACACATTAATCATGGCAAAAATGACAAAAACCTAAATGGAGCAGCAGATCTGACAATTAACTCAAGTAGCCCTCTTCTAACGGCATTTCGGGCATCAAGATAAACTCCAATGAAAATGATGCAATGGAATGAAATGATTTACTCTCTGAGATGAACAATTTGATATGCTATATGCATGAATCGGAGCTACGGATGCAAAGTTATGAAGCTATGAACAGTGGCACTTGAAACTGAAAATTCCGAGGACTTAGTCGAAAAATCAACCTCCGAGATCTAGGGTTACTGTTCACCCGCGCGATCACTGTTCATCAGCGGCGGATCTGCAGCTCGCCGGTGTCGAGGGCCACGGCGGCCGGACCTGGAGGTGGCGGAGAGGGGCGCGGGCCCGGGCGGCCGGACCTGGAGGTGGTGTACGTATACAAGAAGATAATAGGTGCATCGTGCACGTACTCACGCTTCATGCCCAGCCACACCCGTGCAGGTACACGGTGGAGCTCGTTTCTTTACGAAATGGTAGCCCACATGCTAATTTGAACACCTGTAGCGGTTGTTTACCTAGGGAGGTCGTGTACCACGCGTGCACGAAACAAAGTTCGACTTGACGCGTTGCCGTGTTATTTTTAAATAAAGTTATAACGCTCAATGGCACGTACACAGAATATAAAATGATTTTTATGGAGGAAAAGGTAGTCCGCTCTTTAGAGTATCTCACACAACGCTCCGGTGGCCTCTCTCTCACCGTTGGTCACTGATCTGGCCGCATCCCGTCCGTCGGGGGAAAGGGAGTGCGGTGGCCTCTCTCTCTCACCGTTGGTCGTTGATCCGGCCGCATCCTATCCACCGGGGGAAGGGAGTGCGGTGGCCTCTCTCTCTCACCGTTGGTCACTGATCTGGCCGCATCCCGTCCGCCGGGGGAAAGGGAGGAAGTGCATCGTTTCTCTGTTCGACGGCGCCGAGGCAGCACGTCCCGATCTGCGGTACACACCATTCTCTATGACCAAGCTCCGGCGCGGCAGGGCCTATGCCACCTGCTCGCAGATTCCGCCCGCTACCGCTCACCTAGTTACATCCCAACGATGTCCAAGTATCCCCTCCGGCCTTGCTCCACTGCCCGTTTTCCCACGTTGCTGCATGTGGATCTTCCATAGTTCTTTGCCAAAAACGTAGCTCGTCTGGCGTACTTTCCATATTGCATTCTCGTCCTCACACCGTTTTGGACAAACACAACCGTGTTGTTATCTTCCCTTAGGACAAGGAATATGCTTCTTTTTTGTCATCGCATGTGTCATCAACTGTTATTGGCCAGTAATTGTTTCCTTTCTACCTCTTTTTTGCAAACAGGGCTATCCATTTCATGTCGTTGCTATTGCGACCTTTTGGTGAACTGCACAAATCACTTTTTTCTTAAGAGTGTTTTGTGCAGTTGTACTAAAATGTCACACGGGCAACGTCTCTACATTTCAGTGCGACTGCACAAAGGGAGATTGGTTTTGCTCTATCCTACTCATCCAACTCCGAGCCTAATCTTCTCCAACTAGTTAGTCTTAAGAGAGACTGCAAAGGTGACCGGCTTCTATTTGTGTGTTTATTGTTTCATCAGCAGTCCTCTTTTATCTTAATCACACTTGATATCTTTGGAACAGGGACCTCAGCTCTATTTTAGTGGAACTGCACAAAATGATCGGAATGTTGCATGCTCCAGACAGCTACTTTTTTCCCAACATGCCTTGTTGATTTAGACAGAGCTGGGGGGACGTTGCTGCCGATGAAAGCATGGATCAATTTTAATTTAACACCTTCTCACAAACTTGTCTTCAGTTGTGATGTAATTATTAGCTCTGATCTGCTAATAATTGACATGCATTAGCAAGGAAGTTAGTTTTTTATTGTTTCCGAAAGAGCATCGATGGCAAGACACGTGAAACAAAAGCTGAAAGCTCACACCATTGTACAATTTCATGTCGCTGGAAAATTATTTGTATAGTATGTCAATTATCTAAACAAATGATGGAAGCTTGATAGCATTGCCAGAAGCCTCTTCATCATCCGGGTCCATGTGCCATGCACAAAATTATACTCCTTCGTTCCTAAATATTTGTCTTTTTACAAATTTCAAACGGGCATATTTTAGAGTGTAGATTCACTCATTTTACTTCGTATGTGTACTCCCTCCATTCCTAAATATTCTATTCATCTTAACAGAGATTTCAACAAATTACTACATACGGAGCAAAATGAGTGAATCTACACTCTAACATATGTCTATATACATCCGTATGTGCCAGTCCATTTGAAATCTCTAAAAATACAAATATTTGAGTAGTCACTCGTTGAAATCTCTAGAAAGACAAATACTCTGGAGTATATTTAAGAACTGAGGGGGTAGTGCACAACCGTATGGGAGACTCAGGCTGGTCGTTGCGCCGCATTAATAGTGAGTAATGAGCAGTCAAATCATAAGCCCCACCTTTCCAACTGTAAGTTGCTCTAAAGAAGCAACCATCAATACGCTCTTCTTTGAATCCGCTCATACTAATCCATCTGTCACTGTTTATATAACGCGCTTCAGAAAAAAGAAAAAAAATCTGTGGGACCAAGGCGACTAGCGATCGGCCTGAAAATAGAATTGGTAGTTATAGCACGGCGTCTATTACTAGAGGGAATAATGCGTACACACATGCATGCATTGCTTCCACCCCGAGTACACACATGCATGCACTCCGTAGTAGTACACTACATGGAGAGAAAATTGTGGACTTGATTGCGGTTACCACGCACTAATTAATTGAGCATTATACCAAACGCGTCTAAAGTCTCTCTGGTGATGGAAATGCATTGAGAGAAACGCATCATAATGAAGCGCGCCCTGTAAACTATGATGGGGGGTGGAGTAGTATGAAGGTGCAAAACCAAGTACGCGTACTACTACACTTGGCTCTTCGCCCCTTCGTGAAGTCAAACAATGATGGTACTCCACATGTTGGGTACTACAGTGTATGCCTTTGACAATCTAACACCGAATGGACTGATGCATGTCCGCCGAGGGTAGGTTGCATTAGTCAAAAGGTGTAAGCGAGCTTCACCTTGTCTTGCAAGCTTCTCCTCGTTCTGCAAGTTGACGGGACACACCAAAAAGTAGTGCTAGTCCATACTCCCTCCTTTCCGGTTAATATGGCTTAATCTTTTTTGTGGGTAAATGAGAGAGCTTTATTCATATATAAGCATTCTTAGGACGATCAGCCAAGACATTGGTCACTAGGAAGCGAGGTACCTCGCAAAAAAAGAAATAGGAAGCGAGGTGTTTCATCAAGCCAGCTCTCGGTCACATTCAAAGTGCAGCAAGCACAGTTCGCACGAAGATGCGCCGCAAGGTTTGTTGACCTGTTTACATGCTGAATGACAAAAAAGAGGAAATATTACTGAGCGCTACTATTTTTAATAGGATATGAGCCAGAATTAAGCGAGAATTGTGGCGAGTGTTCCATGCAATCAACTTCCATTATTACATGCGAGAACCCTCGAAGAGAACCAAATGTGTTGAAGATTGCCTTATCACATTTTAAAATTATAATAAGAGTGCAGACGCTCCTCCATCCGGTTCCTAGTACTAGTATAGTATGTACCTTTATGGACTATAGTAGTAGTACTAGTAAACTTTGCGCATGGCTATTCGGGAAGTCGAACAATAATAGCACTAGTAGTATAGTGTATGCTTCTGGCAATCTGACACCGAATTAACTGTTGCACGTCCACTGCCTGAGTGAGGGAGAGCTTGCATTAGTCAAAAGTTTCTCCTTGTCCTGCGAGCCACCGCGCGCAAGCTTCTCCCGCCGTGCAAGCTTCTCCTTGTTCGGCAAGTTGACGAGACACAACAAAGTAAGCTAGTCCATGCTGCCTCCTCTCCAGTTAATATGGCTTAATTTCAAATGAGATAAATACACTGTCTTTCATTGTATATTTGTAAAAATACGGTTGGTGGACTTCATAATACGCTCATTGCGCTCAATATATATATTTTCCGGTGTTCATACGGTCACTAGCTCGCCTTGACTGAGTATGTGTGTGCATGCACATGTAGATTGAGCACTTGAGCGTGACCGTGTGTGTTCCGTCGTGTGCTCGGACATGCATGCATTAGGGCGTCGCGCGTGTTTTTGCGTCCATGTGTACATGTGACTGTTGCATACCCGTAGGGGGAGTACGTGTAGGGGCCACTAAGGAGCAGTCAAATCACACAGTAAGTTAGTCGGAAGAAGCAACCATCATTTCACTATTGAATGACACGTACGCAATATAAAATGGTTGATATGGAGAGAAAAAGAAAACCACTATATATACACTAGCAGGAGCCTAATCTACAAGCGTGCTTGCTTAGGTTGCTCTCCTCACAAGCATAGAACGACGGGCCTGATCCCGTAGCTGGGGGAAGGGAACAATGTTCTGCGTAGACGCGGACGACATCGGCGAGGGAGAAAACCCATAGTCGGTGC
This sequence comes from Triticum dicoccoides, assembly GCF_002162155.2. NCBI lineage: Eukaryota > Viridiplantae > Streptophyta > Magnoliopsida > Poales > Poaceae > Triticum > Triticum dicoccoides. The sequence continues at coordinate 200,944,682 of NC_041382.1, forward strand.
ATCCCAATCGGGGGTCACCGCGGTATGGGCCGATGCCGCCTCCCAACCGCCCTTCTAGCTACAGCCCGACGTCCCAGGTAGTCCATCTTCCTTTTGGAGCCGGCTTGCTCCACTGCCGTAGCTCCATCTCCATGTCGATCTTTCTCTACTTCTACCGGCTTCTATTTGTGATGAGTTTATGTCTCATGAACTAGTGCCAATACTATTATTCTAATCACACTTCTTCAATATCTTTGCCATCAGGGATGCTCAGGTCGATTTTAGTGGAACTACACAAAAGCATCGTATGATCCGAGGGTGCCAGCCGTCTTTCCTTCCCGACATGGAAAATGCTATGGAACAAGAGGTACCAGAAGGTGGAGAACCAAAGAGTGCTGCTTCTATTGTTGCTGACATTCTCACTAAAGAATCTCCCTCTAGCACATTCCTTCGATAGGTTCTACCTGGCCAGGAAATTAAATCATGTTTAGGGCTTAGGGTTTAAGTCGTAGTGACCCCGTTAGTAGTTTTTCTATCGTACACGCTCTCACAACTTTTTCCTTTAGTTGTGAAGTAAATATTGGCTATGATCTGTGAATCATTGAGATGCATCAGCATGCGTGTTAGTTTTCCTTTGTATTTGATGGAATGTTGTAACGGGGCAACCTTGGAATAGGAATGAAAATGGAGTGGAAAAGTTTCTGTTTTTCTGGAGAAAAAATGGAAACGGAGAGAAACCAACGTTTCGTTTCGTTGGATCATGCCATCGAGCAAAACCAACGTTTAAATCATGTATGTCGTGTTCGTGTCTCACCCTCCTCCACGGCTCAACCCCACACGGTCGCTCGGCATGCCACTCACCGCAACTGAGTAGTATACCATAACTTTCCCGCCTGCTTGTCGATGGATCGCGCCATGGAGTACTAGCACTACTGGAAGAGATTGACGAGCCGGGGGAGGACAGCTAGCTGTAGCACGGACTCCCAAGAACTTACTACTGGAAGAGATTGCGCATGTTGTAGCCGGCTATTGCGACCTTTGAATGCGGAGCAGCCGCGTGCACCTAGAAGCGGCGCGGGCGACGCTCTCTCGGCCGGCGCGCCGCAATCAATGCCGGTGCCAGTGAGAGGTCGCTTCCGCTCTGGCCGGGCATGAATGCGGCACTGACCGTTTCGGGCGGGAAGCACGCGCTGGTGATGAAGAGGGTTCGGGTTGGTCAGGACCGGCCATGGTAGCGGTTCGAACGTGCGCAAACAAGAGATGATGTATGTTAATATTGCTGCGTATATAATTAACAACGTAAATAATGTGCCAGTTGGATAAATATGATTGGAGATGGAGATGGAAATGGAATTTTACGTAAACATGAATATGCATGTCTATGTCTATGTGTGTGTGCGCGACGACTCTCGCGACCTGGAAGCGGGGGCGTGTTTTTGATCGAGTTTTCTTTCTTGGTATGTTAGAAAATCAGTTTGTCTAATTCACATCTAGATGTTATTTTTGGATATCACATCTAAGCTCCCACAAGTATATAATGTAGCAACAAGAAACAAAAAAACTAGGAAAAGACCACAAACAGAGTGGACATCAACTTATATGTGACATAACTATGTCACATCTAGATGTGTCCTAGACAGACCCTTAAAGAATTGTCCACCAGTTTTCGTTTCTTTTTTCCGGGAACGCGCATATTCTATTTAAAACCACTGTTATGGAGAGATTTTTTTACTCCATTATAGCCTCTTGTTTCATAGAGTTTCTCGCGTCTCGCTCTCTCACCCTCTCCGTATCAAAACAAGATGACAGTGTCCACTCTATCTCTCTCCTCACCGGTGGTCACAGATCCGGTCGAATCCTGTCCGCTGCGGGAGGTGAGGAGGTGCAGCGTTGCTGTTGTCGCCGTCGGCGACAGAGGAAGCCGATGCGCACCGTCCTCTCGGAGCCGGTGCTGGCGCGGACGAAGATCCTCCGCGCCCTTGTTCGCTGCCGTCGTCTGGGCAGATCCCGCCCGCCTAAACGACATCTCGCCCACCTGTGGTATAACTTCTTGTACTGGTCCAGCTCCCCAGGTCGCTGCGTGCGGGTTTTCTTCTATGTGACTACTCCCCACCTCCCCATGCATAGTAGCTAGGGTTCGTAGGCTGGTCCAACATCACCTACTAGTACTATTATAGAGGAAATGCCACTCAAAAAGTTGTCCTGATTTATGCCTCAGTGGAGGTATACATGTTGTTTCGACAAAAAGTACATGGTGGTTGTGCGGTCATTGTCCATATGGTGATAGTACTATCACTGGTTAAATGAAGAAATGCTTTTTTTTTCTCGGGTATCCTAGTTTAGTTCCCATCAAGATAATTATGATGCTTCTGTTTGTTGGTGTACTTTTCATTAATTCTTATTGACAATTGAGATGTCGTTGCTAACCCTTTTTTATATTTTTGGAAACAGCGATGCGTGTCTCCATACCCGGGCATGTCTTCCTCAATTTTAGTGGAACTGCACAAAATTGGATTGCCATTGTTGTTCTGCCTCACTGTCCTCTGCCATGTGGTTCTTCCTTCCACGAGCTTGATTACTGAGAAGAAACAGACCACGGTGAGGATTTGTCGAACTTCTTAGGTGCCTCACCCAAACTTGATGCCAAATGGATGATGCATCACCACGATGACCTATCGATGCTCATAGTTGTGCCTCATGGTTGCGTCGGCTGGTGAAGCTGATTGATTTTCAATGAAAAACAAGCTGTCTTCCATCAGTGCTCTTTGCTTATTACGCACAAAGATGATATCCTTCGTCATTTCACCTTGGTTGCGTTGGAGACGCAGTCGTCTTTCACGTTGGTGCAATTTTCGCTAGGGTTTTACGACAGGTGGGCCCAAAATGTGGCTGACTCACCTGTCATACAGCCAAAAGTAGGTGCAGTGAAGGCACCGGAGCTGAGTCCGTACTATAGTAGTATATATATAAGCGGGAGCCTCAGCGCTTGTTCGCTAGGCTTTGCACTCTCCACACGCTCGCCGCACTACGTATATGTTACTCCCTCTATTCCGAATTACTACTTGTCTTAGATTTTTCTAGATACAAAGGTATCTAGCACTAAAATGAGTCTAGATACATTTTCTAGGGTTTGCTATATTCACAGTCTCTCACCCTCTCTTCACGAGATCTAAAGAAGACTGCATTGGCCTCTTGTCTCTCTCTCCCCCTCACAGCTGGTGAAGGAGGTGTCTGTATCCCGTCGCACCAGGAAGGGGAGGAGGTGCAGTGTTCACTCTATCGCCTTCGGTGAGGGAGGCAATCCACTGCCGGCTGCGCTGTTCTCTTTCACCCAGCGCCTGTGCGGGAGGGCCACCGACCCCTTCTTCCTCGCTGTTGTACTTAGTGTGGGCAGATCCGGCCTCCCGCCGCACGCCTTGCCACATCCCGACAACCCTAAGGTATAAGTTTCTTTGAAACCGTCGTTGTTCTAGCTGCATGTGGGTCTTTTTCGATCTGTAGTGGAATCTAGGTCTTGGTTCAAAGAGGAAAGAAGGGTGCGGTGGGCTAGAGCAAGAATCTAGGACGTGGTTCAATGAGGAAAGGAGGGGCGGAAAGTAGTATAGACTGGCTATCCAGCAGCTTTGTAGGTCGAAAACGGAAAAGGGGGTAACCCAGTACACACATCTGTAAGGAACCGATCCCTTTGTTGAAAAGGGAAAGAAACTGGGGGGTCGGGTAGTTTGTGCACGACTAGATTTCCCGCCCTCACATAGGAAGAAGGTTCAAAGAGAACAAATATGGCACCAGCGCATATATGCTGCTTGGCTACATACTCTGCATCACCCTTTTATACGTGTGGACGCACATGGTGTTGGCATGTCCCATGCAGCTCTTTTGCTGTTGTTAATCTCAGAATTAACTACTGATCTATTTTAAAACAATTTCTCTGTTAATATGAATCAATGCAACCGTTTTAGAAATGCTACTGTCCTATACTTTGTTTTCCATCAAGATAAGGTAGATGCTTCTTTTTGTGGCCGCATGTTTCATCCTCCTTTATTGGCCAGTAATTGTTTTATTTTTTGCCTCTTAAAACAGGGATATCTATTCAACTTGTTGCTACAGAAAACTTAAATGTCACACCGGCAATTTGCTTGATTTCAGTGCAACTGCACAAAACATGATTGGATTTCCTATTCGTGTTGGTAGATTCGTATTTTATGTTGGTCGTCTCATGAAAGGTCAGTACAGGCCTTCATCCACATGATTGTGCAGTGTGCTTTGAGATGCTATGCTACTTGTATTGGTACCGTTTTAAATAAATGATGAATTGAAGCTATTGTATTGCTGTCTTTTCCCATTAAGTAGTGAACAAAAATGGGACCAACGCAGACATGATGCTTGTTGCTTTGTTACAACAAATTCAGCATCACCCCCTTTATAAGCCAGTAACTGATGCCACTCTCAGAATTAACTACTGAATCTTATTTCAAAACTGATACACTTGTTAGGGATTGGCGGGATTACCATTTTTGTGGCCGCATGTTTCATCCTCCTTTATTAGCCAGTAATTGATTCCTTTTTCGCCTCTGATTATATAGGGATATCTATTCAACTTGTTGCTATTGTGACATTTTGCTTTGCTACATGAAACACTTTTCTTGATTTCAATGCAACTGCACAAAACAAGATTGGATTTCCTATTCGTGTTGGTAGATTCGTACGTGATCTTGTGTGCGTCATGACAGGTTGGTACTTGCCTTCATCGACATGATCGTGCAGTGTGTTTTGAGATGATGTGCTACTTGTATTGGTACTGTTTTAAATAAATGATGAATTGAAGCTATTGTATTGCTGTCTTTTCCCATTAAGTAGTGAACAAAAATGGGACCAACCCAGACATGATGCTTGTTGCTTTGTTACAACAAATTCAGCATCACCCCCTTTACAATCTTTGTCGTTCTTTATACATGTTGAAAGAAGGCATTGTTAAGATAATGTCTCAGTCAATATGAATGAATCACACTGATGGAGAATTGCTACTCTCCTGCTTTGTTTCCCATTAAGATTAAGTAGATCAGTAGATGCTTTTCTTCTGGGAGTACAAGTCATCAACCATTATTTCTTAGTAATTGTTTCCCTTATACCTATTGTTGCTTACAGGGATATCAAAATTAAAGCTCGGTTTTATTCCGACTTCGATTTTAGTTGAACTGCACAAAAGTAGCCAATGTGTAAGGAAAACTGTTGCATTACTGGGTCTAGTTGGTCGTTCCACTTTGCAGAAAGAAGCAGTCACTATTTGCGCTACATTACAGAAGGAATGACTGAGAAGCTTTACAGAGTATTATTAGACACCGATGACATGACTAGTCTGCAGAGACCATTGGCAATTTAACAATACGTGGAGTGCCCTTGGCAAAAAGTGCCCAAACAAGTATAAAAGCTATGACAGGACTCCACGATCATAGGCATTACACATTTTGAATGGGAAAAGCTTGTCAAAGTTTAATAATTGATGTTAGCAAGAAGACGTTAGTTTAATATATTGGAATTGGAAAACCATGTCAAAATTTGCTCATTGATGTTAGCCAGAAGACATGCATTTGATATTTTTGAGTGGGACGCCCTTGCTGTGAGCAGCGTCGAGTGTTTTTTCCTATTCATGTGTTGAGTTTAGAAGTAAATAGTTACTCTGCTGAGATATTCCTGTGTTAAGAGTTTGTCCTAAATATTGTCTATGTAATGCCAGGCCCTGTGTTTGATTGCAAAGTTGAACTTGGAATGTTGTGGCATGCGGCATCACGAGCTGTTCACTGTGCCTCCTGAGAATAATGATTTATATTGTTTTGCATGTCGATCTAATGCCAGTGATTTGCTTGTTAAGAAGACCATCCTCTTCTGTTGTTTCCGTGCTTAAGAAGTTCATCGTCTGATGTTTCATTCATAGCATATACGACAACTCGGGTAGGTTAGACGTGAAACCATATGATCTTCCGACCAACTCATGATATTAGGCCGTGATTGGATCATCGTTTTCCAACCAAAACCGCTTGTAAACTAAATTAAAGCAGATGGTCTCGGGCGAAGGCGCTTGGTTGGTTGATTTTGACTAGTAAAATATCGGAAGTACTTGACACACGATAAAAACGTTGAACGACACTCGAATGATTGCTAATCCATCCGTTAGCTGTTGTTTCAGCCTTGCCCATGGATGGCATGATACGCACATCGTGCATGTATCGTCTGGTAATGTCGTCCATATAGCAGTGCTCGTAAAATATACATTGGTCTCTCAAATTACACGCGTAACCCGCCGGTTTTACTTACAGACCTTGGGCATTCGGTTTCATTATGCCTGTATTTTACGCGTTGTTTTCTATGACGAGTAAATTACTCTTGTATGTTAATACAGGTTTGAAATAAACCAGAGCTCCCAAGCGCGGCCTTACCGTTTCATGCCGTCTCAATTTCTCGAAGGTGCTCATAGGTGTCCGATGATCCTGGCTTCCTGAATGAGTAGCGGGCGCTGTATCAGACCATCCGTAGGGCCCGCGAGGCCCTGTCCGTTGTCCTTCGAGTTGTTGTGCTCGCCGTGGCGCCGAGCATTGTTAACATCGTCAATGAACATGAGGATTCAGGAGATGACTTTATTTTGACTGGATGACACTAGGGAACCACTAGGGCCATAACCGTACGTACGCAAGTGCCTCCTTATTATGTACAACTATATTTTTTTTGCTTTCTCCTGGTTTCCTGACATCACGGTCCCACACCATTGTCAACCTATGTAGTCAATATAAATGAGAGAATTGCACAATGTGCGGCCGATAGCTGGGACCAAGCAGCTCGAGCAGTATTTGTGTTTTTGAGGCGTGAGCACTGCAGAGTTTTTCTTGGCGATGATTTTGTTGTTGTTCAGAGGAGAGCAGGGTATTAACTGGGCGGGCTGTGGCTCGTCTAGCCCAGGCCAGATATCCAGCCCAGATACTAATTTTTCAAGATGAAAATGGCTAGCCCAACTATACGTCTTTTTGAGGAATGCCCAGGCAAGGTCAACTTTACTATACTAATTCTCCGCCCCGCTGGGCTGCAAATCTTTCCTAGGAGGGATGCATTATGCTTAACAGGAAAATGGGCTTTAAAAAATAATAAATGAGATGTAATTATAAAAACTGGGCAGTAACTATAAAAAATGCACCAAACACGAAATTAGTTTATAAAATATTATTTATGGATTTTGAAAATCTTAAATTCTCATTGTTGCGCGTGCAATGTTTCGTTGGATTTTTATGTAATACAAATTTATATTTAATCTGACTAGAAATTTCGGGATAATAATATTTCGGAGCCCATCAAAATGTGGGAAATTTTATTGAATTATGTCTTCAACGGTTGGTTGAAATTATTAATCATTGTCCTAGCTAGAAAATGGGATGTACTTTTAAGAAACTCTAAATGGGCTGTTGTAAATTCCATTAGAATTCCAAAATGGGATGTACATTCTTACAAAACACAAATGGGCTATAAGTTCTCTGCCACACACTTGTGGGCCTACTAAGTGACGCGTCCCCTAAAAAATAAGTTGACGCGTATGCAAGGCTTTGCCAACTTATTATAGTCAACACACGGTTCTAGTAGCAGTTGCCGTTGGATGTCTATCCAACGGATGTCGTGCTTCTTCTTCAATCTCAGATATTCTTAGCTTCGGCCGCCCAAAAAATGATTCCTCCCCCTGACATCTGGGGCGCACCGTTTCGGAGGCTGGCCAGTGGGCCTACTAAGTTGGAGCGTACCAAGGGCTTTGTCAACTTAGTCAATAATAAACCACTACAAGAAATATGTCAACTAGTGACCTTCTGTCAGTGACCCTGAAAGAAATGGTCATAGATCTATGACCATTTCAGACCAATTGGTCAAAAGCTGTTCGGGGGGCTCCAAACCCTAAACCATTGCAACCATTTTGGTCAGAAAGGTCGTAATTTCCTTACACAAAATGGTCATAAAGCAAACAGCGCTAGTCCGCTGCCTTATTTCTAGTTTTTAACGACCAATATAGATGGTCATAGCCTTGTAAATTATGGTGGGTTGCGATGACTAGGCGCCATCTCATCAGTTTTGCCTATGTGTCATGTCCATGTGGCAGTTTTTTCCCTAGGTTATGAAGCAACCTATATTTCTGTCATTCCCAAAATTCCGAAAAAATCTCATAAATTCTTTGGGTCATATCTTCGTCAAATATGTAAAAACCTTCCTTGCCTAGTTCGAAAATAATTAAAAAATATTCATTTTCCTATTCTGTTCACAACAACAGTTTGTGAAGGAAGTACCACGTTGACATGTCCAAATAGTATCCATCATCAAAGGGCTACTGCGTTTTGATTGGTCCAAAACCATCTCACGCGGATCATGGATTAGCACCGTCGGATGCGCCCGGATCCAACGGCAGCCCACACACCCCCCCTCGTCGCTCTCCCCCTCCCTCTCCTCCTCATCCACCCACGAAAACCCTAGCTCACTTATCCCCATCGTCGCTACCGCTCCCGTTCCCTGTTCCCCCGCCGCTGCCTGTTTCCTCCCATCGTACTCCTCCTCCCTCGTCCTCGTCTCGTCGCTGCCGCCACCTCCTCCCTGTCCCCGGCCTCCTTTCCTCCCCGTCCC
>NC_041382.1:200953614-200960027 GCF_002162155.2 Triticum dicoccoides
CCGAACCGATCCCGGCCAGATCTGGCGCCAGCCTACGCCCCCCTCCCACATCGCCGTTGCTGCCACACACCGCGGATCCCCTCACATCCGGCCGGTGGCCATGGCCTCCCGTATCTCCCCGACAGCCGCCACTCCCGTACCCTCTCCAGTCCCCTCCCCTCCCATCCCCTCACCAGAAGAGGAAGAGAAGAGGTAGGGAGACCGAGCGGCCGCCATGGCGTGACCAGATCCGCCACGGTTGCCCATGGTTTCTTCGACCTGGGCCTCATGGAGGTCGCCATGGCCTGCTCCGTGCCGATCCTATCTTCCTCACCTCACATCAGGCGGCGGCCAGATCGAGGCGGATTCGCGCCATTGTCAATGGCCTCGACGGAGGTGCTCGCATGCCGGCTTCTTCCTCCTGCTTCTGCTCGGCCGCTGCCGACGACACAGAGCTTCCTAGCCTAGCAGGAAGGGGGAAGAAGAGACAGCGGGACGGAAGGAAGGAGGCCGCCTGGGAGCGACGTGTTGTACTCGACGGAGATAGCTGACGCCCGGGTAACCCCTTCCTCTTCTCCTCCGGTCCATTCCCCTGCATTGCAACCTATCGCTAGCACTGTTAGATTAATCAGCACTGTTAGATTAATTATGGATTTGCTTGGGTGACGTATGACGCCCATGACTATGTGTTTCATAGTCTGTTTGTGTAATACAGAGGTCTGCCCTGCCGCACATAGTTATACCTTACCATCTCTTTTAGATTAACTCTGTAAGTGGACAAACGACCATGGGTTATGGATGGGATCTTGTTTGTACCCTCGCCTCCCATCCATGGCAGCCTCTTTCTCCTAACACAACTAGTATTTGTCTATTATTTACAATTCTAAATGGCTTCTTGTGGCATTCTTTGTTGAATAAGGGACTACCGATTTGTCGACGACTCAACTGAGTTGGGCTTTGGTTTGTGTGTCCCTTTCAGGTGGCTCGATTAGTATTGCTGCAAGTCATCCAGTTTCTGTGTGATGGATGGTGGCGACGTTATCTATGCTGTTGTAGAGTTGTTTATAGGGTTGCAAATTAGGAATGAAAAATTCATTTAATTTGGTAGTACCAGTAAGTATTGTTATTAAAATACCTGGTAATTTCAAGGTTCTGTAAACTGATGCATGTGAGATATTACGGTATTTGTGACGTGAACTTGTAAAATCTCAACTTATTTGTTATTTCTCGTGAGTGGTTGGCAGATGAATACATATGTGGGAATGTGAGTCTGCTTACAAATAGTTCTCTACCATGCCAGAATAGTGGTACTGAGGTCTGTTCATTTAGGGATATTTGATGTTTTGAATAGAAACTCATTTCCACATATGTTTTGTATGTTTATTATGTTCTGATTCTGGTTGATCCTACCATGAGCTTGAATGGTCTAGTAGCAGAACAACATCAAGTTAATTTGTAGCAGCGAGGTCATGGAATTGTTTTCTATGCCATGGTACAATTATGATTGGAATGAGCCACTTTACAGAATGCACAAGTTTATTACATTCTATCTAGGTTTGTCAGCAATGGATGATTGGCACTGATAATATTTTACATTTGAAAGATACATGGCATGTTCCTAGTTCTCACCTTTGTTGCGCCTGAGTGATTGGAACCAAATCTGAACCTCTTGGTCTAAAGAGCCACATCTCACTTTTTTCTTTCTTTCACCGCAGCTTGCATTGACCATAGAGGCGCCCCACAGAATCTAGCCAGGACCTACATCCTTGAATCGGAAGGTGAAGCCATACACGTAAGTTTGACCACAATCATACAATATCTACAGCACATGATCATGCATTACTATTCTCTAGGAATGTTGCCATGGCTAGCAATGTGTGACCTTTCTAAGACTTGATGCACCTTCAAATGTGCTCTTGTTTGCTTGAAGGAGTAATTAACTGAAACATTTTCAGTTAATTAAAATTTGGTGTATACTGCTTGCTTGCATCAATAGTGCACTACTCTTATTGCTTGCACTTGTTTATACTTGGAGCGCGCGCACACACACACACACACTTGGGCTAAATCTAGTAGTTTGGAATTAACCGGAACTCTTTTAAAACTAAATGGATCTTTTCATTTAAATGGAACCTTTTTCTTCAATTAATTTGTTTGGTTCTAGTAATTTAGTGTAGGACATCAATAGTATAGCACTTGCTGATGGTTGCATCAGTACAACTCTTTTTTGCATGATTAGTCTGCCTAGTGCATCGTAAGATTATAAGCATCATTTTCACGGAATCCTGGTTACATATTTGTGTGTACTCAAGCTGAAAATGGGACTTAGAATAATATGCAAGTTTCATCTTTTTTATTGCAGCGAGTGTGTCAATTATGCACTGGCAACATTGTTGATACTAGCGGTGTACGCGATGGTCCGGGCCAAGCAGAGAAAGATAGGTGAGATATGCAAGGCCTCTGGCACGATGACTACATGCTGTACAAGTGTGTGTCCCGATTTACATGCTCGCCATTGTACATGATGTAAGTGATACTGAGATGCTCATGCGAGTGGTGGTTCTTAATCTGTCAATGGTGTGACTATGTGTTTACATTGTATCCTGGTAGAATTATTATGTTTAGCTCTCTACTCTAGTATAGTGCTGCCTGTAGAGGCCACCGTGATTTTGTTATACACATGATGATGATGCAAGTATGGACTGCTGGTTGTTTCATATGTAGTTATTTACTGCCATCATATAAATGCCTGCCATGTTCTTCATCTCCCCTCCCTCTGATTCCTCCTGCTTGCGTTTTGTTTTGTGTCTCAGATCTGTAGAAGCTGTCGTCGTCACCGCTGCCGCTGTTGCAGGTGGAACAGGAAGAAGCCCTCATGGCTGCTGCACATTCGAAGTGGTGAGCGCCACCCCATATTTTTGGTACTGTGAAGTGTTAGTTGGTACTGTGAAGTGTTAGTTGATGGTCGATTAGTCTATTAATCCAAGTATTCTTACATGCTGTGAATATATTCTGCAATCCTATTTTTTGTGTGAAAAATGTACTAGTTTTCTGCAATACAAGCTAGACATGCACCAGCTCTTGCTACTAAAGGAACATAGTCTACTCAACTGGTGTAGCTAGCTGGACTATGCAGCCATGAATCAGGAAGTAGCATATTCAGTTTTGCTAATAGAAAATAAATGTATTAAAAACTTTAAAAACTGCATAATAAGTGCTTGTTCATGTTTGGTTTTCTCTAAACTTTGTTTGTATGATTGAGGGCAAATTTACTTGGTTCTTTTCTCTAAACTGTGCTTGGAACATTCATTTTTATGATCTGAAATTGCCTTCCTGTGATGATGCAGGTGCCTAGTTTGTGCTCGTTACCGAGGGAGCTCCATGTTGAACAAGATTGAAGACACTTGTAGAGCTACAGGGTTAACACTAGGGCACCGTATCACGTGTAGAGCTTGTAGAGCTTGTATATGTTAGAGCTTATTATGTGTAGAGCTTGTAAAGTATATGTTATTTGTACAATAGGAGCTCTGTACTGAATCTGGCTGATAATATTTGGAGCATTATGTGTGTGTTTTGTTTGTGCCAATTTAAATACTGGTTATTTATTTACTGTTAAATTGAAATATGAAGAATATGAACTTGCTAGCTGGGACCCACATACCTAAACCTGACATTTGGGACCCATTTGACTAGTGGACCATTTTTATATTACAAAAAACTAAAACTTTCTAGCGGAAAAGGCCACGGCCCAAAAATGAGAAGGCTTAATTGTTGGGCTTGGCCCATCTACCTAGCCAAAATTAATATGAGAAAAACACTAATAGACTGAATTAATGGGCTCGGCCCATGTAGAATACCGAATTGGACCGGGCTGAATCTTGTGCCACATCAGCTTGCCACGCTGGATGCCTACATGGCCTGGGAGGTTGCTAGTGACCAAAACAAAATAGTAGGCATATTTTGGTCATAAACGTCCACGACCTTCTCATAGAGAAGGTCGTTAATTTCAGTTTACGACCGCCAGCTTTTGACCTTCTGTTTTTGGTCAAAAAAAAGTCGCAAATGAAAAACAATGACCTTTCAGTGACCAATAGTCAAGGTCACAAGTTGACATATTTCTTATAGTGAACGTTTCTAGCTTCAGTGACCCTACGATGTCCATCCAACAGCCATAGTGCTTCTTCAACCTCTGGTCTTCTTGGTCCAGCCGCCCAAAGCAGTACCGGTCGTTCCGCCTACTCCTGCCTCCCGTGGTCGGCTATGCTGTCGCGGAGGCCTCACCGCCCCCATACTACTCCCACTGCTGGCCAGGCCATCTCTCCACTCACCCACACCCCCTGTTATTCTGCGACGACGGCAGCCTCACACCGCAGCCGAACCAGTGAACCCTCGTACTCCTATCCGCACGGGCTTCCACTGCTGCGTCCTCCCCGGCTCCGCATTGTCCCCTTCCTAGGCCTTGCCGTCATCCAAACCACCACCCTGGTGCTCTCGGCGTGGTGTGGTCAATGTAGTCAATGACCGACTTCCATCGGAAGAGTACTGTATGGTGAGAGGCTGACAGCTGGGTCCAGGCGGCCGCAAGGAAGTGCCTCCTTATTACACGTAAAATAATTATTCCTCCACCTTATAGCAGGGACCCACCGGACGGGCCACCTTATTTCGCGAAAAAAACGTTTCCCCCCTGACTGCTCAGACCCACCGGACGGGCCAGTGTATTTCGCGAAAAAATGTTCCCCCCGCTGTTAGCTCGGACCCACCGGAAGTGCCTCCTTATTACGCACAAAAAAATGAATACTCCCCCTGCTAGCTGGGACCCACCATGGTGGGAGGCTGTCTTGTGGGCCTACTAAGTTGACTGGGACGGGGGCCTTTGTCAACTTTAGTCAATATGAACGATTCTAGCTCCAGTGACCATACGATGTCCATTCAACGGCCGTAGTGCTTCTTCAACCTCTGGTCTTCTTGCTCCAGCCGCCCAAAGCAGTGCCGGTCGTGCCGCATCCTCCTGCCTCCCGTGGCCAGTTGTGCTGCCGTGGAGGCCTCACCGCCCCCTACTATTCCCACCGCTGGCCAGGCCCTGCGGTGACGGTAGCCTCACACCGCAGCCGAACCAGTGAACCCTCGTACTCCTCTCCAAGTGGGCTTCCGCTGTCGCGTCTTCCCCGGCTCCCTGTCATCCCCTTCCTAGGCCTCGCCGTCGTCCACCGCCCTGGTGCTCTCGATGCGGCGTGGTCAACGTGGTCAAGGAACGACTTCCATCGGACGTGGATTGTACATGGAGAGGCTGACAGCTTGGTCCACGGCCGTAGCAAGGAAGTGCCTCCTTATTACGTGCAAAATAATTATTCCTCCACCTGACAGCGGGGAACCACCGGACGGGCCACCATATTTCGCGAAAAAAACATTTCCCCCCTAACTGCTGGGACCCACCAGCTACACCTTTGCACGCAAGGAAGTGCGTCCGGGTAAAAAAAACAATTCGCCCCCCTGACTACTGGGACCCACCAGCTACATCTTCGCACGCAAGGAAGTGCCTGACAGTCGGGACCCACCTGGTCGAAGCGTACGTAGCGTTTTCATTCTGGTCGCGAATGTGTACATACATATATATTGGTCGATGTAGAGGCGCACGTGTTGTAGTAGCATGTACACATACGTACATCGGTCAGGGTGCAAGAAAGAAAATACGGCCACGTATGTGTACATACGGGCGGGGTCTCGAATGCCTACGTATGTGTAAGTACGGCGAGGGCTCGTGTACATGGCTGGGTCGGAACAGAGAAACAGCGTCGTCGTCGTGTTCATGGGGAGGCAACAGAATGCATCGTGTTCATGGGGAGGCAACAGAATGCATCATGTTCATCGGGAGGGCTTGGACGGAACAGGCGATGGAAAGGAGGCTTGGCATACCGCAGAACGGAGGAAACGACCTTGTGTTCGACCGACCACGTTCGAAACGGGATCCTGTTCATCGGGAGGGGTGTGGTGTACCGCAAAACGGAGGAAACGGACCTCCTACAGTCGAAACGGGGGTCCTGTTGATCGGGAGGGGTGTGGCGTACCGAAAAACGGAGGAAACGGACTTGTGTTGGAGCGCTACGGTCGAAATGGGGGTCCTGTTCATCGGGAGGGGTGTGGCGTACCGCAAAACGGGACTCCACGGGATACTGTTCATCTCCACCGTCGACCTCCTCCAGCCTCCACGGGCTCCTGTTCATCCAGCCTCCACGGGCTCCTGTTCATCCAGCCTCCACCGCGCGCTACTCCACCGGCTACTATTCAACCACCTCTCCACCGTCTACTATTCATCCAGCCCTCCAAACCACGGGGTCCTGTTCAACCACCCCTCCACGGGCACCCCTCCACCGTCTACTGTTCATCCAGCCCTCCACCACACCATGGGATCCTGTTCACCCAGCGGCAATGCCACC
>NC_041382.1:200960458-200969426 GCF_002162155.2 Triticum dicoccoides
GATCGGCTTCAGTTAGCAGTAGTAGCAAAGGAATCGCTCGATCGGGTTCAGTTAATAGCCATCGATCGATCACTCGGGTTCAGTAACGCGTAGCCTGTAGTGCAATCGCTCGGGTTCAATTAGAGCCCAACGCCTCGCTCAGGTTCAGTTAGAGCCAACGCCTCGCACACACGCGCGTACGTGTACGAGAGAAACGCGCATCGCTCGGCCCCCGACCTCCCACCGTAACCAGGAACTCCTCGAAATTTTCCTCCCCATCGCTTCTACCACGGTTTTTTCCATCATGGACGGCCCAAAGAATGTCATGCAGCTGCGTCTCCGGCCCGCCCAGGACGAAAAGCCCATTTTCTGTCATGATTTTTTGTCATAGAAGTAGGAGCCCACCACATCTATGATGATACCGGGTTTTGTCACAATTATCGTCATAGAAGTGTCTTATGTATGACAGAAAAAAATTTCGTTCGGCCCAAAATGACCCGGATGTGTCTTTTTTTGTAGTGACCCCTATTTGCGTTGGTTGCGAGGATTTATTTGTTTTGTGGAGGTACGAGGGACTCATGCGTAGTCTCCTACTGGATTGATACCTTGGTTCTCAAAAACTGAGGGAAATACTTATGCTACTTTGCTGCATCATCCCTTCCTCTTCGGGGAAAAGCAACGCAGTGCTAAAAGAGGTAGCAAGAAGGATTTCTGGCGCCGTTGCCGGGGAGGTCTACACAAAAGTCAACATACCAAGTACCCATCACATATCCTTATCTCCCGCATTACATTATTTTCCATTTGCCTCTCGTTTTCCTCCCCCCCCCCAATTCACCCTTGCCGTTTTATTCGCCCTCTCTCTCTCTATCCTCCCTCTCTATTTGCCTCTTTTTGTCCGCTTGCTTTTTGTTTGCTCGTGTGTTAGTTTGCTTGTTTTTCGTGATGGCTCAAGATAATACTAAATTGTGTGACTTCACCAATACCAACAACAATGATTTTATTAGCACTCCGATTGCACCTCTTACCGATGCTAAATCTTGTGAAATTAATACTGCTTTGCTGAATCTTGTTATGAAAGATCCGTTCTCCGGCCTTCCTAGTGAAGATGCCGCTACCCATCTAAATAGCTTCGTTGATTTGTGTGACATGCAAAAGAAGAAAGATGTGGATAATGATATTGTTAAATTGAAGCTATTTCCTTTTTCGCTTAGAGATCGTGCTAAAGCTTGGTTTTCGTCTTTGCCTAATTATAGTATTGATTCATGGAACAAGTGCAAAGATGCTTTTATCTCTAAGTATTCTTCTCCCGCTAAAATCATCTCTCTTAGAAATGATATTATGAACTTTAAGCAACTTGATCATGAACATGTTGCACAAGCTTGGGAGAGAATGAAATTAATGATACGTAAATGCCCTACTCATGGTTTAAATTTGTGGATGATTATACAAAAATTTTATATCGGATTGAATTTTGCTTCTAGAAATCATTTGGATTCGGCCGTGGGAGGCATTTTATGGAAATCACTTTAGGAGAAGCAACTAAACTCCTAGATAATATTATGGTTAATTATTCTCAATGGCATACTGAAAGATCTACTAATAAAAAGGTGCATGCGATAGAAGAAATTAATGTTTTGAGTGGAAAGATGGATGAACTTATGAAATTATTTGCTAATAAGAGTGTTTATTCCGATCCTAATGATATGCCCTTGTCTACTTTGATTGAGAATAATAATGAATCTATGGGTGTGAATTTTGTTGGTAGGAACAATTTTGGTAACAACGCGTATAGAGGAAATTTCAATCCTAGGCCTTATCCTAGTAATCCCTCTAATAATTATGGTAATTCCTACAACAATTCTTATGGTAAAACATCGTGTCCCCTGCCTCCTGTTACCATCCGCCTAGACGCACAGTTCGGGACCCCCTACCCGAGATCCGCCGGTTTTGACACCGACATTGGTGCTTTCATTGAGAGTTCCTTTGTGTTGTCACTTTTAGGCCCGATGGCTTCTACGATCATTAACAGCGATGCGATCTAGGGTGAGACCTTTCTCCTCGGACAGATCTTCGTATTTAGCGGCTTTGCACTGCGGGCCAATTCGCTTGGCCATCTGGAGCAGATCGAAAGCTACACCCCTGGCCATCAGGTCAGATTTGGAAGTTTGAGCTACACGGCCGGCCTCCGCGGAGACTTGATCTTCGACGGATTTGAGCCGCAGCCGAGCGCGCCGCACTGTCACGATGGGCATGATCTAGCTTTGCTGCCGAACAGTGCCCTGGAGGCCGCACCCGCATCAGCCCCGACCCTTAATTCGGAGCCAACTGTGCCAATCGAGGATGGGTGGTTGGACACCGCCTCGGGGGCTGCAATCTCTACGGCGATCGATCCGAACACCAGCCCTATTCTCTGCGAAGCCCGTGACTCCAAGGAGCCGGACTCCTCTCCAGACTCCGAGCCCTCCGCGCCCCTACCGATCGAACCCGATTGGGCGCCGATCATGGAGTTCACGGCCGCAGACATCTTTCAGCACTCGCCCTTCGGCGATATTCTGAATTCACTAAAGTATCTCTCTTTATCAAGAGAGCCCTGGCCGAACTATGGTCAGCAAGGTTGGGATGCGGATAATGAAGAAATTCAAAGCCCACCCACCACCCACTTCGTAGCCACTATCGATGATTTAACCGACATGCTCGACTTCGACTCCGAAGACATCGATGGTATGGTCGCCGATGCAGGAGACGATCAACAACCAGCGCCTATAGGGTACTGGAAAGCCACCTCGTCGTATGATATATACATGGTGGACACCCCAAAAGAAGGCAATGGCGATGGAACAGCGGAGGAGGACCCCTCCAAGAAGCAGCCTAAGCGCTGGCGTCAGCGGCGCCGCTCTAAATCCCGCCAAAGCAAAAAACGGTGATTCCGGCACAGGGGATAATAACAGCCCAGACAGTGCCGAAGACAACCACCTCCAACAAGATTCAGCATAGGAGGATGGAGAAGCCAGCCCTCATGACAGAGCGGCAGACAGAGAGGTCGAGGACGATAATTATATGCCTCCCTCCGAAGACGAGGCAAGCCTCGACGACGACGAATTTGTCGTGCCGGAGGATCCCGTCGAACAAGAGCGTTTCAAACGCATGCTTATGGCCACGGCGAGCAGCCTCAAGAAAAAACATCAACAGCTTAGAGCTGATCAAGATTTGCTAGCCGACAGAAGGACTGAAGTCCTCGCGGCCGAAGAGTATGAACTCGAACGCCCCTCCAAGAGCTACCCAAAGCGCAGGTTGCTACCCCGATTAGAGGAGGATGCACCTAAACCTATATCACCAGCGCATGATGCGGCCGACCGACCACCCCGTGGCCGCGATAGAGAGGCCTCTTGGCCCTCCACTCAAGCCGCACCCCAGCGCCGCTCAAAAAATACCAAGGCACGGGAAAATGTGCCAGACCTGCGAGATATATTGGAGGACAAGGCAAGGCAAACAAGATCGATCTACAGATCACGTGGGCGCCCCACGGCACGAGACGGTAATCATCACTCCGGATACAGTCAATCTGGCCGGGCCGAACACATATACAAAGCTCATTTGAGCTGCGTCATGATATAGCCCAATACAGAGGCGCCGCACACCCACTATGCTTCACAGATGAAGTAATGGATCATCAAATCCCCGAGGGTTTCAAACCCGTGAACATCGAATCATATGATGGCACAACAGATCCTACGGTATGGATCAAGGACTATCTCCTTCATATCCACATGGCCCGCGGTGATGACCTACACGCCATCAAATACCTCCCACTCAAGCTAAAAGGACCAGCTCAGCATTGGCTTAACAGCTTGCCAGCAGAATCAATTGGTTGTTGGGAGGACCTGGAAACCGCATTCCTCGACAATTTCCATGGCACTTATGTGCGACCACCAGACGCCGATGACCTAAGCCACATAATTCAGCAGCCAGAGGAATTGGCCAGACAATTCTGGACACGGTTCCTAACCAAGAAAAATCAAATCGTTGACTGTCCGGGCGCAGAGGGCCTAGCAGCCTTCAAGCATAACATCCGCGACGAGTGGCTTGCACGGCACCTAGGACAGGAAAAGCCGAAATCTATGGCAGCCCTCGCGACACTTATGACCTGCTTTTGCGCGGGAGAAGACAGCTGGCTAGCTCGCAGCAATAACATGACCAAGAGCCCTGGTAATTCGGATACCAAGGACAGTAGTGGCAGGTCGCGTCACAACAAGCAAAAGCGCCGCATTAACGGCGACAATGCCGAGGATACGGCAGTTAATGCCAGATTCAGAGGCTCTAAACCTGGTCAGCGGAAAAAACCATTCAAAAGAAATACTCCGGGCCCGTCCAGTTTGGACTGAATACTCGACCGCTCATGCCAGATACATGGCACCCCCGAAAAACTAGCCAATCACACCAACAGAGATTGTTGGGTGTTCAAGTAGGCAGGCAAGTTAAATGCCGAAAGCAAAGACAAGGGGCTGCATAGCGATGATGAGGAGGAGCCCCGGCCACCGAACAATAGTGGACAGAAAGGTTTTCCCCCACAAGTGCGGACGGTGAACATGATATACGCAACCCACGTCCCCAAGAGGGAGCGGAAGCGTGTGCTAAGGGACATATACGCGATGGAGCCAGTCGCCCCAAAGTTCAACACATGGTCTTCCTGCCCGATCACTTTTGATTGAAGGGACCACCCCACTAGCATCCGTCATGGAGGATTCGCCGCATTGGTTCTAGACCCAATTATTGACGGATTTCACCTCACTAGAGTCCTTATGGACGGCGGCAGCAGCCTAAACCTGCTTTACCAGGATACAGTGCGGAAAATGGGCATTGATCCCTCGAGGATTAAACCCACTAAAACCACCTTTAAAGGCGTCATACCAGGTGTAGAGGCCAACTGTACAGGCTCAGTTACATTTTAAGTGGTCTTCGGATCTCCGGATAATTTCTGAAGCGAGGAGTTAATCTTCTACATAGTCCTGTTCCGCAGTGGCTATCATGCACTGCTCGGGCGAACCGCATTTGCCAATTTCAATGCGGTGCCGCACTACGCATACCTCAAGCTCAAGATGCCAGGCCCTCGAGGAGTCATCACGGTCAATGGAAACACCGAACGCTCTCTCCGAGCGGAGGAGCATACGGCGGCTATCATAGCGGAAGTACAAAGCAGCCTCTCAAGGAAATTCTCCAGTCCGGCCATTAAACGTCTGGACACCATCAAGCGCTCCTGGAGTAACCTACAACAAGACGGCCTGGCACGTTCCGAGCAAGCATAGCAATGCGGCCCCAACCCCAGCCCTCGCGAACTTGCAAAACCAGTGTTGCACATACATAAATACGCTCTGGAAATACCATGGGCACAGGGGGAGGGGCACCATCACGGCACGCCTGAAACGCGGCTTAAACCGCACTAGGGGCTGTCGATTCCTTAATTTTCTCTAATTTTCAGGACTCTATTCTTCGGAAGGCTTGTCCGGCAGTACAATTGCCACACAAACGATACAACCAGGGAAGCACTATGGAACTCTAAGGTGGTCTCTATAATGAGAAGTATACCTGTTTCACATAACATTTCGCGGCTCGCCCCTGGAAAGGACATGTTAAATAGTCCCATCTTTTGCTTATTGCACTATCTGTATCGTTCTGCTTTGATCGCAGCTTTTTTAAATAAACAATGCATAGCTTCCGTCTATTATTGCATTACTCTTTTTTTACGAATATATGTTCATTAATGACATGTTGCACCCGTACAGTTTGGTACGGCCAATATGCCAGGGGCTTAAGTACCCCACAATACGGTGTGAGAAGCCCGAACACTTTCACAAGTGCGGCACCCCGAACTTATAGCATTATATGCATTGGCTCCGAATCATGTCTTGGGTCAATAGTTGGGTTTGCCCGGCTCCTATGTTTTGGTACCTTACGTTCCGTTATATCGGCTAAGGTAGCACTAGGAGAACTACTGTGATTGTGCCCCAGTTGAGCTGGGCTAAGCACCTCAATAGAGAAAGATAAAACTAACCATCATGATGAGGCGAGAGCTGGTCGCTGTTCGAGAGGTTTTCGAGTCCCTAAAGACTTATGCCGCTTAGAGCCAGGAGTCGGCTTTGTCCGGCCTAGGCGTGGATAGCGCCCCGAACTCGGTCTTCCGAACACTAGGGGCTTCGCCGAAATTTAAAATTATAGAATTCTTGGCTAAGTGAGAGTGTTCAAGCATTATAGTCCAATTGCCTTGTTCGTTGTGTTGAGCGCCTCCCTCGAAGGACCCAAGAATGGGAAAAAGAGCGCTCATGTTTATCCCGAACACCCCAACACTCATGGCATGGGGGCAGAAGCCGACGACTCGCCATCTCTCAAATTTGATAAACGGCTGCACAGAAGGTAATATTTTAAATTCAAAAGTGTTGCTTAGCGCATATGAACAAGTTTTCAGCGTACACGATCACAAATGCGAGTTTACTCAAAAATTACATCTTTGGAGCATTCATCCGCTATAAGGCGGGCACCCTTCAGGACACCCTCATTATACGCTTCCGGGACGTGATGCTCCTTGCCCGGCGGCGGCCCGTCCTTCACCAGCTTCTCCGCATCCATCTTGCCCCAGTGCACTTTAGCACGGGCAAGCGCCCTACGGGCACCTTCGATGCAGACGGAGCGCTTGATTACTTCAAGCCATGGACAGGCATCCACCAGCCGCCTCACCAGCCCGAAGTAGCTCCCAGGCAGAGCCTCTCCAGGCCAAAGCCAAACTACAAGGCCCTTTATGGCCTGTTCGGCCACCTTGTGGAGCTCGACCATTTGCTTCAACTAGTCGCTCAAAGGCACCAGGTGTCCGGCCTCAACATACTGAGACCGGAACACCTTCTCTGTCGTGCTCCCCTCCTCGGATCGGTAGTAGGCGGCGGCATCAGACGCACTATGGGGAAAATCTGCGAATTCTCCTAGAGAGCTCCGGACTCGGGTAAGTAACAAGTAATTCACTTTCACATGCTTACTTTGCATAATGAATGCCTTACCCGCCGCTATCTTCTTCATCGCTTCAATTTCTTGGAGGGCTTTCTGGGCTTCGGGATTGGCAGACTTCGCGCTTTCGAGGGCTGCCGCAAGCTCAGAATCTTGCGTCTTTGAGTCAAGCTCCAAACTCTCGTGTTTTTTCACGAGAGCCTGGAGCTCTTTCTGCACCTCCTCCACCCACGCCTCCTACTTCCCTCTCTCTGTGCGCTCCGCGGCCGCTCTGTTTTCGGCCTCGGATGGTGCTTTCTTAAGGGTTGCCACCTTGGTCGTGGCCCCTATAATAGCACGTTGATCCTATCATTTTTTGCAACCACATCTTCTCTATATACTTGCGCAAGGTATTACTTATCTTCCTTCTCCTTGAGTTGCCTCTTGGCATGGCCGAGCTTGTTCTCGGACCGTGCGAGGTTTTGCTTCAGTGTATCCACCTCTGCAGTCAGTGCGGCGGAGGCCAGCAGCGAAGCCTGCATACGCATATTGACTTGATTATGTTATACTCGTGTGAATGTTATTAGATCCTCTATTCGGCTTTTCTTTCCGAACACCGAACAGAGCATCAGGGGCTACTGTCTATGCGGTAATATTTTTACATATTCTTTACTTACCTCAAAGCCTGTTAGAAGGCTGGCACAGGCTTCAGTCAGTCCGCTCTTGGCGGACTGAACCTTCTGGATCACCGCACTCATAATAGTGCGGTGCTCCTCGTCGATGGAGGCACCTTTAAGCACCTCCAGCAGATTTTCCGGTGCCTCTGGTTGGACGGAGGTCACCGACTCGGTAGGCTTGCTCCTCTTGGAAGGAGGCTGCCTACCGGAGTCCGGAACTGTTGAAGGTTCCGGCACGGTGTCCGGCTCAAGGCCGGACTTGGAGCCCTTGGGGGTTCTATCCCCTTTACGCCTGGAGTCCGGGAGGTCGCCTTGCGGCGCCTCCAGGACCACCTCCTCCTGGCTTCGAACCTGTTAGGACGCCACCTCGGCGTCGCCCGTAGGATAGGGGGAGGTAGCCATCAGAAGCGAATTCACATCCGACGAATCCAAGGAACCGCTCGATGACACGTCGAGCCAGTCTTTGGGTGGACTGCATAAACATGTTCGACATAAGGAAAAGTTGTGCAATGGGGGAATACTATAAATCACTCTGGTATCCGGATACTTACGATCTCGCCAGGGGCTTGGCCCTGTGCGGCCACTCCTCTTCGCTGTCATCGGTGTTGGTGGAGTAGTCCGGAGGAGGGGTCTTCCCCCTCTTCGACCCTTCGGCCTCCCTAGTTGGGGCGGCCTTCCTTTTCTTCCCTCCCCCCGCTGAAGGGGGAGAGGTCTCTTCTTCCTCCTCCTCGTCTTCACGGGAGGAGTGCGTCTTGGAGTCGTCGGATGACGAATCCGACACCTCCAGGCGCCGGGCACTCTTTTGAGTCCCCGTGGCCTTCTTCTTGGACTTCTTCTCCGGCACCACATAGGGAGCCGGAACCAGCAGCTTCGCCAAGCGAGCGTCCGCTGGGCCTTCGGGCAAATGAGCTGGATAGTTGATCTGTCCGGACGTCTCCTACCAATCCTGTCAAAGGTAAGGGAGCTTAGATCCCGCATGGAGTCAAACTATGAAAAACTAATACCCTGTAAAAGGTAAAAATAGCTTACCGCATGAGCGTCACGCTGCATGCTGAATCCGCGATCCTCGGTAGCGGATGCGGGGGCCTCAGCACCCTTGAAAAGCACCTTCTAGGCATCTTCATACGTCATGTCGAAGAGCCTGCTCAGAGTTCAAGGCCGTGCCGGGTCGAACTCCCACAAGTTGAAAGCCCGTTGTTGACACGGGAGGATCCGGCGGATGAGCATAACCTGGACTACGTTGACAAGTTTGAGCTTCTTGTCCACCAGGGTTTGGACGCATGTTTGGAGTTCGGTCAGCTCTCCTTTTTTACCCCACGACAGGCCCGTCTCTTTCTAGGAGG
>NC_041382.1:200969840-201037004 GCF_002162155.2 Triticum dicoccoides
GGGTCGCATGGCTCGATGATGTAAAACCACCCCGATTGCCACCCCTTTAGGGTCTCCACGAAGGAGCCCTCAAGCCATAGGACGTTGGGCATCTTGCCAACCATGGCGCCTCCGCACTCCGCCTGGGTGCCGCGCACCACCTTCGGCTTGACATTGAAAGTCTTGAGCCATAGGCTGAAATGCGGGCGGATGCAGAAGAAAGCCTCGCACACGACAATAAACGCCGAGATGTTGAGGACAAAGTTCGGGGCCAGATCATGGAAATCCAGGCCATAGTAGAACATGAGCCCCCGGACAAATGGGTGGAGAGGGAAGCCCAGTCCGCGGAGGAAATGGGGGAGGAACATCACCCTCGCATGGGGCCTAGGGGTGGGGATGAGCTGCCCCTCTTCGGGAAGCCGGTGCGCAAAGTCCTTAGACAAGTATCCGGCCTTCCTCAGTTTTTTGATGTGTCCCTCCGTGGTGGAGGAGACCATCCACTTGCCTCCCGCTCCGTACATGGTTGGAGAAGGTTGAGGTGGGGTGTGCGGACTTGGGCGCTGGAGCTCGAGTGCGCGGAAATGGATAGGCAAAGGAGGAAGAAGGCGTGGATGAAAAGGTGGATCCTTATCCCCTTATATGGGCGGACGCAACTATGCGTCCTCACCAGCCTGGTAAAACTCGCTTATCTCCCCGGCGCCATAATCAATGGCGCGGTTGGGTTACCCACGCCGTATTGATAAGAATCCCGGAATAAGGGGAAACGATCTTTAGTTTGACAAGACGTGCCAAGGAAACCGCCTTGCTAAATGCGCTGAGGTGGGACAGTAAAACGATTCGAATAAAGACTTGGCCAAGGTGTGATGTTGCGCTATGGAATATGTTAGCAGATTAGATTTGTGTAAATATTATTCTCTCTATGGCAATATGTGGAAACTTATTTTGCAGAGGCGGACACTACCTTTGTGTTCAAAATCTTCTATGAAGTACTTGGAGGAGGAACCCGCCTTGCAATCCCGAAGACAATCTGCGCGCCGGACTCGTCGTCATTGAAGCCTGGTTCAGGGGCTACTGAGGGAGTCCTGGATTAGGGGGTGTCCGGATAGCCGGACTATATCTTCGGCCGGACTCCTGGACTATGAAGATACAAGATTGAAGACTTCGTCCCGTGTCCGGAAGGGACTTTCCTTGGCATGGAAGGCAAGCTTGGCGATACGGATATGTAGATCTCTAACATTGTAACCGACTCTGTGTAACCCTAGCCCTCTCCAGTGTCTATATAAACCGGAAGTTTTAGTCCGTAGGACAAGAATACAATCATACCATAAGCTAGCTTCTAGGGTTTAGCCTCTCTGATCTCGTGGTAGATCTACTCTTGTACTACCCATATCATCAATATTAATCAAGCAGGACGTAGGGTTTTACCTCCATCAAGAGGGCCCGAACCTGGGTAAAACATCGTGTCCCCTGCCTCCTGTTACCATCCGCCTAGACGCATAGTTCGGGACCCCCTACCCGAGATCCGCCGGTTTTGACACCGACAACACCTAAAAGCCAAAGCTTGAGGATGCCCCGGAAGGCATCCTCTCTTTCGTCTACTTCTATCGGTAACTTTACTTGGAGCTATATTTTTATTTACCACATGATATGTGTTTTACTTGGAGCATCTTGTATGATTTGAGTCTTTGCTTATTAGTTTACCACAATCATCCTTGCTGTACACACCTTTTGAGAGAGCCATAGATGATTTGGAATTTGTTAGAATACTCTATGTGCTTCGCTTATATCTTTTGAGTTATATAATTTTGCTCTAGTGCTTCACTTATATCTTTTAGAGCACGGTGGTGGATTTGTTTTATAGAAACTATTGATCTCTCATGCTTCACTTATATTATTTTGAGAGTCTTAATAGCATGGTAATTTGCTTAAAATCCTAATACGCTTGGTATGCAAGATTAATAATAAAACTTTCTTATGAGTGTGTTGAATACTATGATAAGTTTCATACTTGATAATTGTTTTGAGATATGGAGATGGTGATATTAAAGTCATGCTAGTTGAGTAGTTGTAAATTTGAGAAATACTTGTGTTGAAGCTTGTGATTCCCGTAGCATGCACGTATGGTGAACCGTTATGTGATGAAGTCGGAGCATGATTTTTTTATTGATTGTCTTCCTTATGAGTGGCGGTCGGGGACGAGTGATGGTATTTTCCTACCAATGTATCCCCCTAGGAGCATGCGCGTAATACTTTGCTTTGATAACTTGTAGATTTTTGCAATAAGTATATGAGTTCTTTATGACTAATGTTGAGTCCATGGATTATACGCACTCTCACCCTTCCACCCTTGCTAGCCTCTCCAATACCACACACCTTTCGCCGGTATCATACACCCACCATATACCTTCCTCAAAACAGCCACCATACCTACCTATTATGGCATTTCCATAGCCATTCCGAGATATATTGCCATGCAACTTTCCACTGTTCCGTCCATGACACACTCCATCATTGTTATATTGCTTAGCATGATCATGTAGTTGACATAGTATTTGTGGCAAAGCCACCATTCATAATTCTTTCATGCTTGTCACTCATGCATCATTCATATCCCGGTACACCCCCGGAGGCATTCATATAGAGTCATATTTTGTTCTAAGTATCGAGTTGTAACTATTGAGTTATAAGAAAAATAAAAGTGTGATGATCATCATTATTAGAGCATTGTCCCAGTGAGGAAAGGATGATGGAGACTATGATTCCCCCACAAGTCGGGATGAGACTTCGGACAAAAAATAAATAAAAGAGGCCAAAGAAGCCCAAATAAAAAAGAGAAAGAAAAGAGGCCATAAAAAATAAAAAATAAAAAAAATGAGAGAAAAAGAGAGAAGGGACAGTTTTACTATCCTTTTACCACACTTGTGCTTCAAAGTAGCACCATGATCTTCATAGTAGAGAGTCTCTCATGTTATCACTTTCATATACTAGTGGGAATCTTTCATTATAGAACTTGGCTTGTATATTCCAATGATGGGCTTCCTCAAAATTGCCCTAGGTCTTCATGAGCAAGCAAGTTGGATGCACACCCACTTAGTTTCTTTTTGAGCTTTCATCCGTTGCAAGGCAATCCCTACTCACTCACATTGATATGTATTGATGGGCATCTCCATAGCCCGTTGATATGCCTAGTTGATGTGAGACTATCTTCCCCTTTTTGTCTTCTCCACAACCACCACTCCATTCCACCTATAGTGCTATATCCATGGCTCACGCTCATGTATTGTGTGAAGATTGAAAAAGTTTGAGAATGTCAAAACTATGAAACAATTGCTTGGCTTGTCATCGGGGTTGTGCATGATTTAAATACTTTGTGTGGTGAAGATAGAGCATAGCCAGACTATATGATTGTGTAGGGATAACTTTCTTTAGCCATGTTATTTTGAGAAGACATAATTGCTTTGTTAGTATGCTTGAAGTATTATTATTTTCTATGTCAATATAAACTTTTGTCTTGAATCTTTCGGATCTGAATATTCATACCACAATTAAGAAGAATTACATTAAAATTATGCCAAGTAGCACTCCGCATCAAAAATTCTATTTTTATCATCTTACCTACTCGAGGACGAGCAGGAATTAAGCTTGGGGATGCTTGATACGTCTCCAACGTATCTATAATTTTTTATTGCTCCATGCTATATTATCTACTGTTTTGGACATTATTGGGCTTTATTATCCACTTTTATATTATTTTTGGGACTAACCTATTAACCGGAGGCCCAGCCCAGAATTGCTGTTTTTGCCTATTTTAGGGTTTCGAAGAAAAGGAATATCAAATGGAGTCCAAACGGAATGAAACCTTCGGGAACGTGATTTTCTCACCGAATATAACTCAGGAGACTTGGACCCAACATCAAGCCAACTAACAGGAGGCCACGAGGTAGGGGGCGCGCCTGCCCCCCTAGGCGCGCCCTCCACCCTCGTGGGCCCCCTGTTGCTCCACCGACGTACTTCTTCCTCCTATATATACCCACGTACCCCCAAATGATCAGATACGGAGCCAAAACCCTAATTCTACCATCGTAACTTTCTGTATCCATGAGATCCCATCTTGGGGCCTGTTCCGGAGCTCCGATGGAGGGGGCATCGATCCCGGAGGGCTTCTACATCAACACCATTGCCTCTCCGATTAAGTGTGAGTAGTTTACTTCAGACCTATGGGTCCATAGTTAGTAGCTAGATGGCTTCTTCTCTCTTTTTGGATCTCAATACAATGTTCTCCCCCTCTCTTAGGGAGATCTATTCGATGTAATCTTCTTTTTGCGGTGTGTTTGTTGAGACCGATGAATTGTGGGTTTATGATCAAGTCTATCTATGAATAATATTTGAATCTTCTCTGAATTCTTTTATGTATGATTGGTTATCTTTGCAAGTCTCTTCGAATTATCAGTTTGGTCTGGCCTACTAGATTGATCTTTCTTGCAATGGGAGAAGTGCTTAGCTTTGGGTTCAATCTTGCAGTGTCCTTTTCCGGTGACAGTAAGGGCAGCAAGGCACGTATTGTATTGTTGCCATCGAGGATAACAGGATGGGGTTTTCTTCATATTGCATGAGTCTATCCCTCTACATCATGTCATCTTGCTTAAGGCGTTACTCTGTTTTTTAACTTAATACTCTAGATGCATGCTGGATAGCGGTCGATGAGTGGATTAATAGTAGTAGATGCAGGCAGGAGTCGGTCTACTTGTCTCGAACGTGATGCCTATATACACGATCATACCTAGATATTCTCATAACTATGCTCAATTCTGTCAATTGCTCAACAGTAATTTGTTCACCCACCGTAGAATACTTATGCTCTCGAGAGAAGCCACTAGTGAAACCTATGGCCCCCGGGTCTATCTTTATCATATCAATCTCCTACTACTTAGTTATTTACTTTGCTATTTACTTTGCCTTTATTTTTACTTTGCATCTTTATCATAAAAATACCAAAATTATTATCTTATCATATCTATTTAGATCTCACTCTCGTAAATGCCCCTATAGGGATTGACAACCCCTATTTGCGTTGGTTGCGAGGATTTATTTGTTTTGTGCAGGTACGAGTTACTCGCGCGTAGCCTCCTACTGGATTGATACCTTGGTTCTCAAAAACTGAGGGAAATACTTACGCAACTTTGCTGCATCATCCCTTCCTCTTTGGCGAAAACCAACGTAGTGCTAAAAGAGGTAGCAACAGGTTTTGAGGTAAGAAAGAGAAAAACCCCGTGTAGGCAGTAGCCCCTGAGACATTGTCCGATGTTCGGCAAGAAGAACCGGACATAGGATCAATCTTTTATTATGGAAGACTAACGTAATATGTATGAATAAGCAGGCGTCGCTGTTGGCCGCAACCTTGCATGCTGCCGAAGTCTCTGAACTGAGGTAGAGGCTGGAGCGGACCGAGAACGAGCTCAGGGAGGTTAAGGTTGGGCTCCAGGAGAAGCAAGGTGAGTGACGACTTGCTGTTTGTTCGGAAAGGATAGGCGCTGCATATTGACTGCAGTGTCATGATATGTTCAAGAGCCGCGACCGAGGTCGAGGCCCTAAGAAAGGCCCTGGGCGAGGCCGAGGAGAAGGCTATCCAGCAACAAGCCACCCGTAAGAAGCTCAAGGCCCAGGTCAAAGAAGTCCAGCAGGAGTTCCAGGATGCAGTCAAGAAATGCGAAGCCTTGGAGCATGATGCGTCGGTTCAAGGGACCGAACTCGCCAAGGCTCGTCAGAGCGCGGAGACCGCACGGAATGAGGCCCAGGCAGCCCTCTAGGAGATCCAGGAGGCCAAGAAGATCACGGCGGGTAAGGCATTTAAGTTGCAAAGCAAGTATGCGGAGAAGTAGTACCTTTTACTAACCCAGGTTCGGAGTTCCCCAGGGGCTTTTGTGGATTTACCACGTAGTGTATCAGACGCCGCGGAGTTCTATCGAGCCCTTCACTGATTAGCTGAAACAACTGGTGGAGTTGCATAGGGTAGCCGAACTAGCCATGAAGGATTTCATAATCCGGCTATGGCCACCTGAAGCTATGACAATCAGCTACTTCGGACTCGTGAGGTGGATGGTGATCGCCTGTCCTCGACTGGATGTCGTCAAGCGCTTGGCCTTCATTGAAGGTGCGCGCATGTCCTTCGCCCATTGCAAGATGTGGTGGGCGAAGATGGACGCCGTCGAGGTGACCAGAGGGCCACCAGAGGGCAAGGAGCATTGCACACCCGAACGGTATTTTGCGGATGTCCTGTAGGGGTCTCGCAATGTTCGCAGGACATTGTATTTGAATAAATGTATTCATGTTGCCTTTGCCTTGTATTATAAAAAAGAGCATGTTTTGTGATGTAATTTTGTTATGCTTTCATTGTTTCCTCCTGTGCAGCCGTGTTGTATGTAATCTGAGGGTTGGCCAGTCGTCGGCTTCTGCCGTCACGTAGGTAGTACAGAGGTATTCGGGATGGAATCTAAACAATCTTGATCCAATTTTATGGTCCTTGAAGGAGTTGTTTAGCGCAATGAACAAGGCAATCAGACTATACGGCTTAAATGCCCTCACTTAGCCACAGGAGTTTTATAATAAAGCATGGGCGCAGCCCTTGGTTCAAGCCAGGGTGCTGTCAGCATGTGATCGGGAAGTGCTGATCTTCCGCATAATGCGGAAAAAATCTCCAACGATTTGTAACCCTCGAACAGCTGACCGGCTCTCGCCGTATCATGACAGTCAGTTTTTGGCTTTCTCTACTGAGGTGCTCATCTGGTCAAGGCCAGGGCACAATCGCAGTAGTTCTCCCTTTACTACCCTAGCCGATTTAGCAGAACATAGGGTAGTAAGCACAGGAGCCAAGCAACCCAACTATTGACCAAAGACATGATTCGGAGCCAATGCATATAATGCTAAATTCGGGGTGCCGAACTTATCTTTAAGGATTGTTCAGACTTTGTTGCCGTATCGTGGGGCGATGGGGAGCCCCAGGAAAATATGAAACCTACCAGAGTGTACGGTTGCTAGGAAATAAGTAATATAAAGGAAAACAGAGGGAGAACAAAGATAGGATCTGGAGCCCTTGAACTTGGATCATGAACTGTTTCCATTATAGTTGGGTTAATGCGTCCAAGCACATTGGTACAAAATAATGCAATAAGCAACCGGCTATTTGACATGCCATACCCGAAGGCGGGCTGCGCGTGGTTCCTGAAAACGGTTAGCCTCTAGGGCTTCCCATGTACGCCTGTGCTCTGTGTCAATCCGGTGTGTTTGTCCTTTGACAGGATCGGTAATCAGGCCGTAGAAGGAGGTCCCCATAGGAGAAACCTGAAACAAGGGAAAAGGAGATAGTAAAGTTATATGTGTGCCCAGATCGATCTAGCCGAACCGTGGATCCCGGTATAGCTTGTGCCTCTGTCGATGCCCATGGGATTTTTACTGCGTAGTTATGGACGCGTGGTATGAATGCCACTACCTCATCGGGATTGGGATAGAGGCCGAATTGCTAATTGAGCTCTTGACGAGCCGTGCTGTCCTGTTGCAGTGTAGTTAGGACCCTCTTAATGATGTCCAGGCGCTCGGCAGCCAGACTATGATGTTGCTTGAGAAGGCTGCTTTGTACCTCTGCTGCTAGGGCGGCGGTGTGCTCCTCTGTCCGGAGGGAGCATTCTGTGTATCCGTTGACTGTTATGATGCCACACGGACTAGGCATCTTCATCCTGAGATAAGCATAGTGTGGCACCGTGTTGAATCTAGCAAACACAGTTCGTCCAAGTAGTGCGTGGTAGCCGCTGCGGAAGGGGACGATATCAAAGATTAACTCCTCGCTTCGGAAGTTTTCCGGAGAACCGAAGACCACATCCAGCGTGATTGAGCCCGTGCAGCGGGCCTCAACGCCTAGTATGACTCCTTTAAAGGTAGTCTTTGTGGGGTTGATTCGTGAGGGATTATTGCCCATCTTCCGCACTGTATCCTGATAGAGCAGGTTGAGGCTGCTACCACCATCCATTAGGAATCATGTTAGGTGAAATCCATGATTGGGTCGAGGACCAGTGCGGCTGAATCATGTTAGATCATGCCATGTATTGCATCATGTTGCTTGTGCATTGCATCGTGATTGATTGTTGTTCCATTGCTTGTGTTCTTGTTTTGGGTAGAGCTAGGAGACGAGTACGTGAATGAGGAACCTGTTGAGTACGCTTACGAGGATCAAGCTTTCGACAACTCTGAGAAATTTGCAGGCAAGATGACCATACCCTCGAAATCACTTCTATCTTTGCTTGCTAGTTGTTCGCTCTATTGCTATCTCGCGCTACCTACCACTTGCTTATCATGCCTCCCATATTGCCATGCCAAGCCTCTAACCCACCTTTCCTAGCAAACCGTTGTTTGGCTATGTTACCGCTCTTGCAAAGGACCTCTTATAGCGTTGCTAGTTGCAGGTGAAGATGAAATTTGTTCCATGTTGGAACATGGATATTGTTGGGTTATAATTATTATCTCTTATTTACTTTAATGCATCTATATACTTGGTAAAGGGTGGAAGGCTCGGCCTTATGCCTGGTGTCTTGTTCCACTCTTGTCGCCCTAGTTTCCGTCATACCGGTGTTATCTTCCTTGATTTTGCGTTCCTTACGCGGTTGGGTGTTATGGGAACCCCTTGACAGTTCGCCTTGAATAAAACTCCTCCAACAAGGCCCAACCTTGGTTTTACCATTTGCCTACCTACCACCGTATACCTTTCCCTTGGGTTCTGCAGACTCAAGGGTCATCTTTATTTTAAACCCACCCGGGCCAGTGCTCCTCTGAGTGTTGGTCCGAACCGAGTAGACTGCGGGGCCACCTCAGGGAAACTTGAGGGTTGGTTTTACTCGTAGGATATCTCATCCGGTGTTGACCTGAGAACGAGATACGTGTGACTCCTATCAGGATTTGTCGGCACATCGGGTGGCTTTGCTAGTCTTGTTTTACCATTGTTGAAATGTCTTGTAACTGGGATTCCGAGACTAATCGGGTCTTCCCGGGAGAAGGAATATCCTTCGTTGACCGTGAGAGCTTGTGATGGGCTAGGTTGGTACACCCCTGCAGGGTATAAACTTTCGAGAGCCATGCCCGTGGTTATGTGGTAGATAAGAATTTGTTAATATCCGGTTGTAGAGAACCTGACACTTAACTTAATTAAAATGAATCAACCGCATGTGTAGCTGTGATGGTCTCTTTTCGGCGGAGTCCGGGAAGAGAACATAGTCTTGTGTTATGCTTGAACGTAAGTAGTTTCAGGATCACTTCTAGCTTCTCGACCGTGCGTTGCTTCTCGATGCGCTCTCTTTTACGTATGTTAGCCTCCATATATGCTAGTGCTTGCTGCAGCTCCACCTCAATACTTTCTCCTACCCATAAGCTTAAATAGTCTTGATCGTGAGACTTCCAAACAGTTGCAGGTGCCGATGATGCCAGTGCAGGTGCCGATGATTCAAGTGGGAGTTCGACGAGGATTCTAGCCGTTACTATGTTTCTTTTCTGGATGATCAGTAGTGGAGCCCAGTTGGGACAATCGGGGATCTAGCATTTGGGGTTGTCTTCTTTTATTTTGGTTCCGTAGTCGGACCTTTGATTATACCTTGGATGATGTATGAATTATTTATGTATTGTATGAAGTGGCGATTGTAAGCCAACTCTTTATCCCTTTCTTATTCAGTACATGGGATGTGTAAAGATTACCCCTCTTGCGACAAGCCCACCATGCGGCTATGCCTCTAAGTCGTGCCCCGACACGTGGGAGATATAGCCGCATTGTGGGTGTTACAAAGTACATCGGTGGAGCTGCGAGAGGCCCACGAGGGTGGGGGCGCTGAGGGAGTCCTGGACTAAGGGGTCCTCGGGCGTCCGACCTATTAGCCATGGGCCGGACTGATGGGCTGTGAAGATACGAAGACCGAAGACTGCACCCGTGTCCGGATGGGACTTTCCTTGGCGTAGAAGGCAAGCTTGGCGGACAACTATATAGATTACTTTCCCTGTAACCGACTGTCGGCGTTCTAAGAACGAGGGTCCCCAGACTTGCCTGCCTGCGGCCCGCGGCGTGGCTGAGCCTACAGGCTGTACGGCCCATTGATGTCTACTACACAACCTTCTTCTTGTAGACGTTGTTGGGCCTCCAAGTGCAGAGGTTTGTAGGACAGTAGCAAATTTCCCTCAAGGAGGCGTAGGATGAAGATGGTCTCTCTCAAGCAACCCTGCAACCAAATAACAAAGAGTCTCTTGTGTCCCCAACACACCCAATACAACGGTAAATTGTATAGGTGCACTAGTTCGGCGAAGAGATGGTGATACAAGTGGTATATGGATAGTAGATAATGGTTTTTCTAATCTGAAAATATAAAAACAGCAAGGTAACTAATGGTAAAAGTGAGCGTAAATGGTATTACAATGACAGGAAACAAGGCCTAGGGTTCATACTTTCGCTAGTGTAAGTTCCCTGAACAATAATAACATAATTGGATCACATAACTATCCCTCAACATGCAACAAAGAGTCACTCCAAAGTCACTAATAGCGGAGAACGAACGAAGAGACTATGGTAGGGTACGAAACCACCTCAAAGTTATTCTTTCCAATCAATCCGTTGGGCTATTCCTATAAGTGTCACAAACATCCCTAGAGTTTGTACTAGAATAACACCTTAAGACACAAATCAATCAAAACCCTAATGTCACCTAGATACTCCAATGTCACCTCAAGTATCCGTGGGTATGATTATACGATATGCGTCACACAATCTCAGATTCATCTATTCAACCAACACATAGAACCTCAAAGAGTGCCCCAAAGTTTCTACCGAAGAATCACGACGAAAACATGTGCCAACCCCTATGCATAGGTTCATGGGCGGAACCCGCAAGTTGATCACCATAACATACATCAAGTGAATCACGTGGTATCCCATTGTCACCACAGATACGCACGGAAAGACATACATCAAGTGTTCTCAAATCTTTAAAGACTCAATCTGATAAGATTACTTCAAGGGGAAAACTCAATCCATTACAAGAGAGTAGAGGGGGAGGAGAAACATAATATCCAACTATAATAGAAAAGCTCGTGATACATCAAGATCGTGCCAAATCAAGAACACGAGAGACAGAGATCAAACACATAGCTAATGGTACATACCCTCAGCCCCGAGGGAGAACTACTCCCTCCTCATCATGGAGAGCACCGAGATGATGAAGATGGCCACCGAAGAGGGATTTCCCCTCCGGCAGGGTGCTAGAATGGGTCTAGACTAGCTTTTGGTGGCTACGGAGGCTTCTGGCGGCCGAACTCCCGATCTATTGTCTGTTCTGGAAGTCTTAGGGTACATGAGTATATATGGGTGCAAGAAGTACGTCGGTGGAGCTTCGGGGGCCCCACGAGGCAGGGGGCGCGCCCTAGGGGGGCGCCCCCACCCTCATGAGCACCTCCCTTGGCTCCTGACGTGGGGTCCAAGTCCATCCGGTAGCTTTCCTTCCAAAAATAACTTCTCCAGTTGATTTCGTTCCGTTTCGACTCCGTTTGATATTCCTTTTCTTCGAAACACTGAAATAGGCAAAAAACAGCAATTCTGGGCTGGGCCTCCGGTTAATAGGTTAGTCCAAAAAATAATATAAAAGTGGATAATAAAGCCCAATATTGCCCAAAACAGTAGATAACATAGCATGGAGCAATCAAAAATTATAGATACGTTGGAGACGTATCAAGCATCCCCAAGCTTAATTCCTGCTCGTCCTCGAGTAGGTAAATGATAAAAAACAGAATTTTTGATGTAGAGTGCTACTTGGCATAATTTCAATGTAATTCTTCTTAATTGTGGTATGAATATTCAGATCCGAAAGATTCAAGACAAAATTTCATATTGACATAAAAATGATAATACTTCAAGCATACTAACTAAGCAATTATGTCTTCTCAAAACAACATGGTCAAAGAAAGTTCATCCCTACAAAATCATATAGTTTAGTCATGTTTCATTTTCGTCACACAAGAATGCTCTCATCATGCACAACCCCAATGACAAGCCAAGCAATTGTTTCATACTTTAGTAATCTCAAACCTATAAACTTTCACGCAATATATGAGCGCGAGCCATGGACATAGCACTATGGGTGGAATAGAATATAATTAAGGGGGTTATGTGGAGAAGACAAAAAAGGAGAAAGTCTCACATCAACGAGGCTAATCAATGGGCTATGGAGATGCCCACTGATTGATGTTAATGCAAGTAGTAGGGATTGCCATGCAACGGATGCACTAGAGCTATAAATGTATGAAAGCTCAACAAAAGAAACTAAGTGGGTGTGCATCCAACTTGCTTGCTCACGAAGACCTAGGGCACTTGAGGACGCCCATTGTTGGAATATACAAGCCAAGTTCTATAATGAAAAATTCCCACTAGTATATGAAAGTGACAAAACAAGAGACTCTCTACTATGAAGATCATGGTGCTACTTTGAAGCACAAGTGTGGTAAAAGGATAGTAGCATTGCCCCTTCTCTCTTTTTCTCTCATTTTCATTTTTTTGGGCCTTTTCTTTTTTTATGGACTTTCTGTTTTTTGGGCCTTCTCTTTTTTTATGGCCTTTCCCTTTTTTATTTTTTTATTCCTCACTTGGGACAATGCTCTAGAAAATGATGATCATCACACTTCTATTTATTTACAACTCAATGATTACAACTCGATACTAGAAGAAAGATGACTCTATATGAATGCCTCCGGCGGTGTACCGGGATTGCCATGAATCAAGTGTGACATGTATGAAAAATTATGGACGGTGGCTTTGCCACAAATACGATGTCAACTACATGATCATGCAAAGAAATATGACATTGATGATGCGTGTCATAATAAACGGAATGGTGCAAAGTTGCATGGCAATATATCTCGGAATGGCTATGGAAATGCCATAATAGTTAGGTATGGTGGCTGTTTTGAGGAAGATATAAGGAGGTTTATGTGTGACAGAGCGCGTCATATCACGGGGTTTGGATGCACCGGCGAAGTTTGCACCAACTCTCATTGTGAGAAAGGGCAATGCACGGTACCGAAGAGGCTAGCAAGGATGGAAGGGTGAGAATGCGTATAATCCATGGACTCAACATTAGTCATAAAGAACTCACATACTTATTGCAAAAATCTACAAGTCATAAAAAACCTCGGTACTACGCGCATGCTCCTAGGGGGATAGATTGGTAGGAAAAGGCCATCGCTTGTCACCGACCGCCACTCATAAGGAGGACAATCAAATAACACCTCATGTTTCAAATTTGTTACATAAAGTTTACCATACGTGCATGCTACAGGACTTGCAAACTTCAACACAAGAATTTCTCAATTTCACAACTACTCAACTAGCACGACTTTGATATTATTACCTCCATATCTCAAAACAATCATCAAGCATCAAACTTCTCTTAGTATTCAACACACTCATAAGAAAGTTTTTACTGATCTTGTATACCTAGCATATTAGGATTTTAAGAAAATTACCATGATATTTAAGACTCTCAAAATAATCTAAGTGAAATATGAGAGTTCATCTATTTCTTCAAAATAAAACTACCACCATGCTCTAAAAGATATAAGTGAAGCACTAGAGCATCGACAAACTACTCCGAAAGATATAAGTGAAGATCAATGAGTAGTTGAATAATTATGCAACTATGTGAAGACTCTCTAACATTTAATAATTTCAGATCTTGGTATTTTATTCAGACAGCAAGAAAAGCAAAATAGAGTGGCATCTAAGAATAGCAAACATCATGTGAAGAAGCAAAAACTTAGGATCAACCGATACTAACCGATAGTTGTTGAAGAAGAAAGGTGGGATGCCAACCGGGGCATCCCCAAGCTTAGACGCTTGAGACTTCTTGAGATATTATCTTGGGGTGCCTTGGGCATCCCCAAGCTTCAGCTTTCGTGTCTCCTTAATTCCTCTCATATCACGGTCTCCCTAAATCTCGAAAGCTTCATCCACACAAAACTCAACAAGGACTCGTGAGATAAGTTAGTATAAACCATTGCCAAAACCTTATCATACTCTACTGTAGAAAATCACTAAAATAATTATTCAACATTGCATACTAAATGTCTCTGTATATTTAATAGCCCTATCCTCAAATATAATCATTAAAGAAGCAAACATATGCAAACAATGCAAACATAACAGCAATCTTCCTAAACAGGATAGTCTATAAAGAATGCAGCAACATCCATACTTCCCTAACTCCAACAATTATGAAAGAAAATTCCCACTGTAGTAAATTTATCATATCTTAATATGCAAAAGGTTTCAACATTTTATCACATTCTGAATTTCCTAGGGAATTATTGCAACAGCGGTAAACTTTCTGTTTTCAAACAGCAACATGTGGACTTCTAAAATAGGCATAGTAAAGGCTATCAATGCCACTTTTATTTAAATAAAAGATGCAAAACATTGTTCTAAATAAAATAAAGAAAATCCTAACAAAATAAATTGACGCTCCAAGCAAAACACATATCATGTGGTGAATAAAAATATAGCTCCAAGTAAAGTTACCGATGAACGAAGACGAAAGAGGGGATGCCTTCCGGGGCATCCCCACGCTTTGGCTCTTGGCTATCCTTGAATATTACCTTGGGGTGCCTTGGGCATCCCCAAGCTTAGTATCTTTCCACTGCTTATTCCATAGTCCACCAAATCCTTACCCAAAACTTGAAAACTTCACAACACAAAACTTAACAGAAAACTCGTAAGCTCCATTAGTATAAGAAAATAAATCACCACTTCAAGGTACTGTAATGAACTCATTCTTTATTTATATTGGTGTTAAACCTACTGTATTATAACTTCTCTATGGTTTATAAAATCTTTTACTAGCCATAGATTCATCAAAATAAGTAAACAACACATGAAAAACAGAATCTGTCAAAAACAGAACAGTCTGTAGTAATCTGGATCAAACGTATACTTCTGGAACTCATAAAATTCTCAAATAAATTTCTGGACATGAGGAATTTATCTATTAATCATCTGAAAAAAGAATTTGCTAAATATCACTCTCCAAATAACAATGGCAGCAATTCTCGTGAGCGCTAAAGTTTCTGTTTTTTATAGCATGATCAACAAGACTTTCCCCAAGTCTTCCCAAAGGTTATACTTGGCACAAACACTAATTAAAAGCATAAAACCACATCTAAACAGAGGCTAGATGAATTATTTATTACTAAACAGGAACAAAAATCAAGGAACAAAAATAAAGTTGGGTTGCCTCCCAACAAGCACTATCGTTTAACGCCTCTAGCTAGGCATGATGATTTCAATGATGCTCACATAAAAGATAAGAATTGAAACATAAATAGAGCATCATGAAGAATATTACTAGCACATTTAAGTCTAACACTCTTCCTATGCATAGGGATTTTGTGAGCAAACAACTTGTGGGAACAAGAATCAACTTGCATAGGAAAGCAAAACAAGCATAAGTTCATAACTTTAAGCACATAGAGAGGAAACTTGATATTATTGCAATTCCTAGAAGCATATATTCCTCCCTCATAATAAATTTCAGTAGCATCACGAATGAATTCAACAATATAGCTATCCCATAAAGCATTACTTTCATGATGCATAAGCATAGAATTTTTATTACTCTCCGCATAAGCAAATTTCTTCTCATGAATAGTAGTGGGAGCAAACTCAACAAAATAATTATCATGTGAGGCATAATACAATTGAAAACTAAAATCATGATGACAAGTTTCATCGGTATCATTATTCTTTATAGCATACAAGTCATCACAATAATCATCATAGATAGCAACTTTGTTCTCATAATCAATTGGAACCTCTTCCGGAATAGTGGATTCATCACAAAAAAAGTCATAACCTCTCCAAATCTACTTTCATCAATATAATCATCATAAATAGGAGGCATGCTTTCATCATAATAAATTTGCACATCAAAACTTGGGGGGACAAAAAAATATCATCTTCATCAAACATAGCTTCCCTAACCTTGTGGCTTTGCATATCATTAGCATCATGGATATTCAAGGAATTCATACTAACAACATTGCAATCATGCTCATAATTCAAATATTTAGTGCCAAACATTCTATATATTTCTTCTTATAGCACTTGGGCACAATTATCCTTTCCATCATACTCATGAAAGACATTAAAAGGTGAAGCGTATGAGACAAACTCAATCCCGTTTTTTTTATAGTTTTCTTTTATAAACTAAACTAGTGATAAAACAAGAAACTAAAAGACTCGATTGCAAGATCTAAAGATATACCTTCAAGTGCTAACCTCCCCGGAAACGGCGCCAGAAAAGAGCTTGATGTCTACTGCACAACCTTCTTCTTGTAGACGTTGTTGGGCCTCCAAGTGCAGAGGTTTGTAGGATAGTAGCAATTTTCCCTCAAGTGGATGACCTAAGGTTTATCAATCCGTAGGAGGCGTAGGATGAAGATGGTCTCTCTCAAGCAACCCTGCAACCAAATAACAAAGAGTCTCTTGTGTCCCCAACACACCCAATACAATGGTAAATTGTATAGGTGCACTATTTCGGCAAAGAGATGGTGATACAAGTGGTATATGGATAGTAGATAATGGTTTTTGTAATCTGAAAACATAAAAACAGCAAGGTAACTAATGGTAAAAGTGAGCATAAACGGTATTGCAATGATAAGAAACAAGGCCTAGGGTTCATACTTTCGCTAGTGTAAGTTCCCTCAAAAATACTAACATAATTGGATCACATAACTATCCCTCAACATGCAACAAAGAGTCACTCCAAAGTCACTAATAGCGGAGAACAAACAAAGAGATTATGGTAGGGTACGAAACCACCTCAAAGTTATTCTTTCCAATCAATCCGTTGGGCTATTCCTATAAGTGTCACAAACATCCCTAGAGTTTGTACTAGAATAACACCTTAAGACACAAATCAAGCAAAACCCTAATGTCACCTAGATACTCCAATGTCACCTCAAGTATCCGTGGGTATGATTATACGATATGCGTCACACAATCTCAGATTCATCTATTCAACCAACACATAGAACCTCAAAGAGTGCCCCAAAGTTTCTACCGGAGAATCACGACGAAAACATGTGCCAACCCCTATGCATAGGTTCATGGGCGGAACCCGCAAGTTGATCACCATAACATACATCAAGTGAATCACGTGGTATCCCATTGTCACCACAGATACGCACGGCAAGACATACATCAAGTGTTCTCAAATCTTTAAAGACTCAATCTGATAAGATTACTTCAAGGGGAAAACTCAATCCATTACAAGAGAGTAGAGGGGGAGGAGAAACATAATATCCAACTATAATAGAAAAGCTCGTGATACATCAAGATCGTGCCAAATCAAGAACACGAGAGACAGAGATCAAACACATAGCTAATGGTACATACCCTCAGCCCCGAGGGAGAACTACTCCCTCCTCGTCATGGAGAGCACCGGGATGATGAAGATGGCCACCGAAGAGGGATTTCCCCTCCGGCAGGGTGCCAGAACGAGTCTAGACTGGCTTTCGGTGGCTACGGAGGCTTCTGGCGGTGGAACTCCCGATCTATTGTCTGTTCTGGAAGTCTTAGGGTACATGAGTATATATGGGTGCAAGAAGTACGTCGGTGGAGCTTCGGGGGCCCCACGAGGCAGGGGGCGCGCCCTAGGGGGGCTCCCCCACCCTCATGACCACATCCCTTGGCTCCTGACGTGGGGTCCAAGTCCATCCGGTAGCTTTCCTTCCAAAAATAACTTCTCCAGTTGATTTCGTTCCGTTTCGACTCCGTTTGATATTCCTTTTCTTCGAAACACTGAAATAGGCAAAAAACAGCAATTCTGGGCTGGGCCTCCGGTTAATAGGTTAGTCCAAAAAATAATATAAAAGTGGATAATAAAGCCCAATATTGCCCAAAACAGTAGATACCATAGCATGGAGCAATCAAAAATTATAGATACGTTGGAGACGTATCACCCATCTTCACCAGTAAAGCATCCAAGAACCTCACGAGGGTCCAAGCCTCGCGAGGCGGACGATGCAAGGCCTCCTCGGGAGTGGCCTAGCCAGACAGGCTCACGAGGAGTGGAGATATCAAGGCGGGGAAAACCTCACAAGACCCTCGTGACGTGAGCCATGACGCATGACACCAGGCGGTCGCCAGGCGGGTGCCAGGGCGTGGGAGCGTCCTTGTTTCCTTTTTGGTGCTAAGGAGGCAAGCTTAGACGAGGAGTACCGAGGCATCAGGCAAAGGTTGCCATTTCGGTGCAACAAGACCAAGGCCAGAAGGACGGTAGG
Organism: Triticum dicoccoides; assembly: GCF_002162155.2. NCBI lineage: Eukaryota > Viridiplantae > Streptophyta > Magnoliopsida > Poales > Poaceae > Triticum > Triticum dicoccoides. The sequence continues at coordinate 200,988,168 of NC_041382.1, forward strand.
ACAGAGGTCATCATGGAGCCCAAGATGGCGTCACCACAGAGCTTTTCGGAGGCGAAGACCACTTTTTTCAGGATAGCTTGTACTAGATGTCTCCCTTTAAATCAGCCCATGTTTGGGCCCTCTTGTGTCCCCTGTCTCTTGTTACCATCGACCTCACACGCACAGTTCGGGACCCCCTACCCGAGATCCGCTGGTTTTGACACCGACATTGGTGCTTTCATTGAGTGTTCCACTGTGTCATCGACAACAGGATCGATGACTCGCCTCATCAAACCCACCGATTGCGCAGCTTTACCATGACCGCCCGTTCGGCCGTTAAGCCGACGATGACCTCTCAGGCCATCAAAAATCCTCTTTGTATCGACCCCAAACACTCCAAGCAGATGGATCCGGCGGAGTTTTCGTCTTTAAACGAGCTCCTTGACCGTATCGCCGCCCTGGGAATCGCCACAGATTACGATCGGATCGGGCTCAAACCCGACCAAAGAGAAATCAAATCTCCACCGATCACCCACCAGATAGCGATAGTCGAGGAGCAATACGGCGACTCTTCCCCTATGTTGAAGATGGAGTATGTCCGGATCGCCGACCCTACAAAGCCGGATACCCACCCGCAAAATGAGGCGACCGGCCTTCCGAACATAGAATCGGATGGCGGGCAAAGGCAACCAGAAGATACTCCGGAGCCCGGAGTACTGTCAAGTCTGGAAAAACTTCAGACTCCGGATCATCGATCGGTTCAGGGTCCAGATTCAATTCCACCCACCCACCCAGACATAAACGCTCTCACGAGCATACAACAACAGTCTCATGAAAAAGTCCACCACTTCTGGGCCAGGTTCCTCCTTGTCAAGGACAAGGTTAAAGATTGCCGCGATGAGGACGCTATATCAGTGTTCTGCAACAATTGCACGGACGAAGGAGTCCTCAATTCCATTAATCGCCGCCGCATACAACACTTCGCTGACTTGGCAACTATCATACAGAAGTATGGCGCAATGGAAAGCGCCTGGAGGCATCAGGAAGCTTGTTGGGAGCCATCGGTCCCAACTCAACCACTGCCCCAGGCAAAAAGGGCGCATCCCCGTGATGCGCCCAGTCCAATAGCCAAGAAATACAAACCCATTATGCAGTGCGGAACCATGTAAAATACACACAACACCGGATACCATACCAACCAACAGCCTTAGAGCATGTTGGGTACTCCGACAGGTAGCCAAAAGCGGCGAGGACATCCTTAGCAAAAACACCCCAGAGCAACACCCTCAAGAAGATGACGACCCCAGAGTACTGACGGTCTTTGAGATATTTGCTTCAAACAATAAGCGCAAAAGGGCACTTCGCGGCCTAGCCGAAGTCTGTCAAATTGCCACAGTAAACCCTTGGAATGACACGGCTATAACCTTTAATGCGGGCGACGAACCAAAATACAGGACAGTCTGAGCACCAGCCGCTTTGGTCCTCAGTCCCATCATGGACGGTTTTTGACTCACCAAGGTCCTCATGGACGGTGGCAGCAGACTAAACCTCATCTATGAGGATACACTCCACAAAATGGAAATAGACAGGAGCCGCATCAAGCAAACCAGCACGACCTTCTAAGGAATTATTCCTAGCCGGGAGGCGCGGTGTGCGGGAAAAATCACACTTGACATGGTATTCGACACGCCGGAGAATTACCGGTCTGAAGAAATCACCTTCCAAGTGGCTCCTTTCAGCAGCGGATACCACGCCCTGTTGGGGCGGGATGTTTTTACACGCTTCCAATCTATACCTCATTACGGGTATATGAAGCTCAAAATGCCCGGACCAAATGGTGTAATCACTCTTCTCAGTGATCCGTACATAGCACTCCGCGCCGAAAACAAAACCGCATCCCTAGCCCTTGAGGCATTATCTGAAGCCCTCGCGGCCGAAGAATTAACCGCATTGCACTCCACGGTGGATAGGGACGTTGTGATCTTAGACAAACGACCCAAATCCACCTCCTTCAAACCGGCAGAAGAAATAGTCAAATTCTAGGTCCACCCAATGGACCCCAAGAAGACAGCATCTATTGGAGCATAATTAGACCCAACGGTCGACGCCGCACTAAGAGATTTCCTTCACGAAAACTGGGATATATTCGCCTGGGACCCTTCTGACATGTTGGGAATCCCACATGAGCTTGCCGAACATAGCCTTAATATCTTAAAAGGAAACAAACCAATCAAACAAGCATTGTGGCGCTTTTCCGAGCCCAAACACGAAGCTATGGGAGAGGATCTCGCCAAGCTAATTGAGGCCGGATTCATCAGGGAAATAAAACATCCGGACTGGCTGGAAAACCTGGTGATGGTACCAAAGAAGGACAAATCCTGGCGGTTGTGCGTCGATTTTAAAGACCTTAATAAGGCTTTCCCTAAGGATCCCTTCCCCCTCCCCCGCATCAATCAAATCATTGATGCTACCGCAGGACACGACTCACTTTGTTTCCTTGATGCATATTCCGGATAGCATCAAATCAAAATGAAGGAGTCCGATCAAGCTGCAACAGCATTCATTACCCCATATGGGCCATTCTGCTTCAACACCATGCCCTTCAGGCTCAAGAACGCCGGCGCCACGTACCAACGCATAATTCAAACATCCGTGGAGAAACAGATCGGCAAGACAGTTGAAGCTTATGTGGACGACGTCGTCATCAAAACTAGGCACATCGAAACACTAATAGATGATTTACGTCTCACATTTGATAACCTCCGCGCGTATGACATTAAGCTTAATGCGGAAAAGTGCGTTTTCGGCGTCCCCACTGGAAAACTGCTGGGCTTCATCGTTTCGAACACAGGAATTGAAGAAAATCTAGCCAAAATCCGAGCTCTATCACAATTGGCTACGCCAATAGACCTTAAGTAGGTCCAAAGCTCGTGGGTTGCGTGGTAGCTCTAAGCCGCTTTATCTCCAGATTGGGAGAAAAGGCACTGCCACTCTACCGCCTTCTACGGCGAACCGATCACTTCGAGTGGACGGACGCGGCAACAGCCGGACTGGAAGAAATAAAAACCCTTCTTGCGAGCAACCCAATCCTCGCCGTGCCAAACGTCGGTGAACCGATGTTACTATACATATCGGCAACACATCAGGTGGTGAGCCCCGTGCTCGTCGTTGAACGAGAACAGGACGGACAAAAATTCCCGCTTCAGAAGCCAGTATACTACGTATCAACTGTCCTTACACCATGCAAATCCCAGTACCCCCATTATCAAAAGATAGCATACGCGGTCTTCATGGCATCCTGAAAGCTCCGTCATTACTTCCAGGAGTGTTCGATCACGGTGGCTTCCTGTTGGGGAACGTAGTAATTTCAAAAAAATTCCTACACACACGCAAGATCATGGTGATGCATAGCAATGAGAGGGGAGAGTGTCTCCATGTACCCTCATAGACCGAAAGTGAAAGAGTTAGCACAACGCGGTTGATGTAGTCATACGTCTTCACGATCCGACAGATCAAGTACCGAACGCATGGCACCTCCGAGTTCTGCACACGTTCAACTCGATGAGGTCCCTCGAACCCCGATCCAGCCGAGCTTTGAGGGAGAGTTCCGTCAACACGACGGCGTGGTGACGATGTTGATGTTCTACCGTCGTAGGGCTTCGCCTAAGCACCGCTACTATATGACCGAGGTGGAATATCATGGAGAGGGGCACCGCACACGGCTAAAAGATCCAATATATCAATTGTTGTGTCCCCAAGGGGTGCCTCCCTCCCCGTATATAAGGAGTGGATGAGGAGGAGGGGGCCGACCACCCTAGGCGCGCCCCATGAGGAGTCCTACTCCCACCAGGAGTAGGACCCCCCTTTTCCATGTGGGAGTAGGAGAGGAGAGAGAAGGAGAGAGAGGGGAAAGGAAAGGGGGCGCCCCCCTCCTTGTCCAATTCGTACTGGGGGGAAGGGGGCACGCGGCTGCCCTTTGGCCGCCCCTCCTCTTCTCCATTAGGGCCCAATAGGCCCATTAGTCTCCCCGGGGGGTTCCGGTAACACCCCAGTACTCCGGTATATTCCCGAAACTCCCTGAAACCATTCTGGTGTCTGAACATAGTCGTCCAATATATCGATCTTTATGTCTCGACCATTTCGAGACTCCTCATCATGTCTGTGATCATATCCGGGACTCAGAACTACCTTCGGTACATCAACAACCATAAACTCATAATATAACTGTCATTGAACTTTAAGCGTGCGGACCCTACGGGTTCAAGAACTATGTAGACATGACCGAGACATGTCTCTAGTCAATAACCAATAGCGGAACCTGGATGCTCATATTGGCTCCTACATATTCTACGAATATCTTTATTGGTCAAACCGCATAACGACATACGTTGTTCCTTTTGTCATCGGTATGTTACTTCCGTGAGATTCGATCGTCGGTATCTCAATACCTAGTTCAATCTCATTACCGGCAAGTCTCTTTACTCGTTCCGTAACACATCATCCCGCAACTAACTCATTAGTTGCAATGCTTGCAAGGCTTAAGTGATGTGTATTACTAAGTGGGCCCAGAGATACCTCTCCGACAATCGGATTGACAAATCCTAATCTCGAAATACGCCAACCCAACAAGTACCTTCGGACACACCTGTAGAGAACCTTTATAATCACCTAGTTACGTTGTGACGTTTGGTAGCACACAAAGTGTTCCTCCGGTAAATGGGAGTTGCATAATCTCATAGTCATAGCAACATGTATAAGTCATGAAGAAAGCAATAGCAACAAACTAAACGATCAAGTGCTAAGCTAACGGAATGGGTCAAGTGAATCACATCATTCTCCTAATGATGTGATCCCGTTATTCAAATGACAACTCATGTCTATGGCTAGGAAACATAACCATCTTTGATTAATGAGCTAGTCAAGTAGAGGCATACTAGTGACACTTTGTTTGTCTATGTATCCACACATGTATCATGTTTCCGGTTAATACAATTCTAGCATGAATAATAAACATTTATCATGATATAAGGGAATAAATAATAACTTTATTATTGCCTCTAGGGCATATTTCCTTCACTTCCGAAGTACCACTCAATGTCATTATAAACAACCGCGATGCCACGAGCCGGATTGCCAAATGGGCCATTGAGCTCCTTCCATTTGATATTACATACAAACCACATCGAGCTATTAAATCCCAAGTACTGGCTGACTTTGTCGCCGAATGGACAGAGGCCGAACTCCCTAAAGAGTATGGCACATATTCCAATTGGTTTATGTATTTTGATGGCTCCAAAATGCTGATAGGGCTAGGGGCGGGCGTCATTTTAACGTCACCTACTGGAGACGTCGTTCAGTACATACTCCAAATACTATACACAGACTCCAACAATGCAGCCGAATACGAGGCCTTATTGCATGGTCTCCGGATGGCTGTCTCCATGGGCATACAACGCCTAGAAGTGCACGGGGACTCAAACCTTGCATTATCTCAAATAAATGGAGACTTCGACGCCAAAGATCCGAAGATAGCATCTTATCATAATGCCATCATAAAAATGTCGGCCCGGTTCGAGGGGCTCGAGTTCCATCATGTGGCTCGAGAAAGTAATCAAGCGGTGGACGTTCTTGCTCGTATTGGCGCTAAGTGCGACCCCGTCCCTCTAATATCTTTCTAGATAGGCTTTTTAAGCCATCAGTGGTGTGGCAGGGGGAAAACGGCAACACTAGTCCGGATCCGAACATAACCCTAGATTCTGAAAACACCGACATCATTGGAGGCTCAGCCACCGAAATAACACCATCGGCACATCTCATCATGGCAGTAATTGCCCCATGGACCGAACCCTTCCTGGCCTACCTTAACAAGAAGGAGCTTGCCAAGGAATAGAACGAGGCCGGCTGCATTGTCCAACGTTCGAAGGCCTACAAGGTTCATGATGGAGAGCTTTATAAGAAAAGCGCTACCGGAGTTCTTCAACGATGTAACTCCGAGGAAGAGGGGTAGCAGTGTTGGAAATATTCCCTAGAGGCAATAATAAATTAGTTATTATTATATCATATTTCATTATTCATGATAATCGTTTATTATCCATGCTAGAATTGTATTGATAGGAAACTCAGATACATGTGTGGATACATAGACAACACCATGTCCCTAGTAAGCCTCGAGTTGACTAGCTCGTTGATCAAATAGATGGTTACGGTTTCCTAACCATGGACATTGGATGTCGTTGATAACAGGATCACATCATTAGGAGAATGATGTGATGGACAAGACCCAATCCTAAGCCTAGCACAAAGATCGTGTAGTTCGTATGCTAAAGCTTTTGTAATGTCAAGTATCATTTCCTTAGACCATGAGATAGTGCAACTCCCAGATATCGGAGGAGTGCTTTGGGTGTGCCAAACATCACAACGTAACTGGGTGGCTATAAAGGTACACTACGGGTATATCCGAAAGTGTCTGTTGGGTTGGCACGAATCGAGACTGGGATTTGTCACTCCGTGTAAATGGAGAGGTATCTCTGGGCCCACTCAGTAGGACATCATCATAATGTGCACAAATGAGACCAAGGAGTTGATCACGGTGTTGGAAATATGCCCTAGAGGCAATAATAAAAGTATTATTATTATATTTCCTTGTTCATGATAATTGTCTTTTATTCATGCTATAACTGTATTATCCGGAAATCGTAATACACGTGTGAATACATAGACCACAATATGTCCCTAGTGAGCCTCTAGTTGACTAGCTCGTTGTGATCAACAGATAGTCATGGTTTCCTGGCTATGGACATTGGATGTCGTTGATAACGGGATCACATCATTAGGAGAATGATGTGATGGACAAGACCCAATCCTAAGACTAGCACAAAAGATCGAGTAGTTCATTTGCTAGAGCTTTGCGAATGTCAAGTATCTCTTCCTTTGACCATGAGATCGTATAACTCCTGGATACCGTAGGAGTGCTTTGGGTGTATCAAACGTCACAACGTAACTGGGTGACTATAAAGGTACACTACAGGTATCTCCGAAAGTATCTATTGTTTTATGCGGATCGAGACTGGGATTTGTCACTCCGTGTAAACGGAGAGGTATCTCTGGGCCCACTCGGTAGGACATCATCATATGCGCAATGTGACCAAGGAGTTGATCACGGGATGATGTGTTACGGAACGAGTAAAGTGACTTGCCGGTAATGAGATTGAACAAGGTATCGGTATACCGACGATCGAATCTCGGGCAAGTAACATACCGCTAGACAAAGGGAATTGTATACGGGATCGATTGAGTCCTTGACATCGTGGTTCATCCGATGAGATCATCGTGGAACATGTGGGAGCCAACATGGGTATCCAGATCCCGCTGTTGGTTATTGACCGGAGAACGTCTCGGTCATGTCTGCATGTCTCCCGAACCCGTAGGGTCTACACACTTAAGGTTCGATGACGCTAGGGTTATAAAGGAAGCTTGTATGTGGTTACCGAATGTTGTTCGGAGTCCCGGATGAGATCCCGGACGTCACGAGGAGTTCCGGAATGGTCCGGAGGTAAAGATTTATATATAGGAAGTCCTGTTTCGGCCATCGGGACAAGTTTCGGGGTCATCGGTATTGTACCGGGACCACCGGAAGGGTCCCGGGGGCCAACCGGGTGGGGCCACCTGCCCCGGGGGGCCACATGGGCTGTAGGGGGTGCGCCTTGGCCTACATGGGCCAAGGGCACCAGCCCCTAGAGGCCCATGCGCCAAGATAAAGGAAAAAGGGAAGAGTCCTAAAGGGGGAAGGCACCTCCGAGGTGCCTTGGGGAGGATGGACTCCTCCCCATCCTTAGCCGCACCCCTTCCTTGGAGGAGGGGGCAAGGCTGCGCCTCCCCCCTCTCCCTTGGCCCTATATATAGTGGGGAAAAGGAGGAGCAATCATACCTAAGGCCTTTGGTTGCCTCCCTCTCCCTCCCGTGACACATCTCCTCTCCCGTAGGTGCTCGGCGAAGCCCTGCAGGATTGCCACGCTCCTCCACCACCACCACGCCGTTGTGCTGCTGTTGGATGGAGTCTTCCTCAACCTCTCCCTCTCTCCTTGCTGGATCAAGGCGTGGGAGACATCGTCGAGCTGTACGTGTGTTGAACGCGGAGGTGCCGTCCGTTCGGCACTTGATCATCGGAGATCTGAATCACGACGAGTACGACTCCATCAACCCCGTTCACTTGAACGCTCCCGCTTAGCGATCTACAAGGGTATGTAGATGCAAACTCTCCTTGTTTCTACTCGTTGCTGGTCTCTCCATAGATAGATCTTGGTGATTCGTAGGAAAATTTTTTGAATTTCTGCTACGTTCCCCAACAGTGGCATCATGAGCTAGGTCTATTGCGTAGATTCTTTGCACGAGTAGAACACAAAGTAGTTGTGGGCGTTGATGTTGTTCAATATGCTTACCGTTACTAGTCCAATCTTGTTTCGGCGGTATTGTGGGATGAAGGGGCCCGGACCGACCTTACACGTACTCTTACGTGAGACAGGTTCCACCGATTGACATGCACTTGGTGCATAAGGTGGCTAGCGGGTGCCAGTCTCTCCCACTTTAGTCGGAACGGATTCGATGAAAAGGGTCCTTATGAAGGGTAAATAGCAATTGGCATATCACGTTGTGGTTTTGCGTAGGTAAGAAACGTTCTTGCTAGAAACCCATTGCAGCCACGTAAAACATGCAAACAACAATTAGAGGACGTCTAACTTGTTTTTGCAGGGTATGCTATGTGATGTGATATGGCCAAAGGATGTGATGAATGAATATATGTGATGTATGAGATTGATCATGTTCTTGTAATAGGAATCACGACTTGCATGTCGATGAGTATGACAACCGGCAGGAGCCATAGTAGTTGTCTTTATTTTTGTATGACCCGCGTGTCATTGAAGAACGCCATGTAAACTACTTTACTTTATTGCTAAACGCGTTAGTCATAGAAGTAGAAATAGTCGTTGGCGTGACAACTTCATGAAGACACGATGATGGAGATCATGATGATGGAGATCATGGTGTCATGCCGGTGACAAGATGATCATGGATCCCCGAAGATGAAGATCAAAGGAGCTATATGATATTGGCCATATCATGTCACTACTCTATTTGATTGCATGTGATGTTTATCATGTTTATGCATCTTGTTTGCTTAGAACGACGGTAGTAAATAAGATGATCCCTCATTAAAATTTCAAGAAGTGTTCTCCCCTAACTGTGCACCGTTGCTACAGTTCGTCGTTTCGAAGCACCACGTGATGATCGGGTGTGATAGATTCTTACGTTCACATACAACGGGTGTAAGACAGTTTTACACAGCGAAAACACTTAGGGTTAACTTGACGAGCCTAGCATGTACAGACATGGACTCGGAACACGGAGACCGAAAGGTCGAGCATGAGTCGTATAGAAGATACGATCAACATGAAGATGTTCACCGATGATGACTAGTCCGTCTCACGTGATGATCGGACACGGCCTAGTTGACTCGGATCATGTAATCACTTAGATGACTAGAGGGATGTCTATCTGAGTGGGAGTTCATAAGATGAACTTAATTATCCTGAACATAGTCAAAAGACCTTTTGCAAATTATGTCGTAGCTCGCGCTATAGTTCTACTGTTTAGATATGTTCCTAGAGAAAATATAGTTGAAAGTTGATAGTAGCGATTATGCGATCAGTAGAAAGCTTATGTCCTTAATGCACTGCTCAGTGTGCTGAACCCCAAACGTCGTTTGTGGATGTTTCGAACATCGAACATACACGTTTTGATAACTACGTGATAGTTCAGTTAAATGGTTTAAGTAGAGGCACCAAAGACGTTTTCGAAACGTCGCGGAACATATGAGATGTTTCGAGGGCTGAAATTGGGATTTCAAGCTCGTGCCCACGTCAAGAGGTATGAGACCTCCGACAATTTTCTTAGCCTACAAACTAAGGGAGAAAAGCTCAATCGTTGAGCTTGTGCTCAGATTGTCTGAGTGCAACAATCACTTGAATCGAGTGGGAGTTGATCTTCCAAATGAGATAGTGATGTTTCTCCAAAGTCATTGCCACCAAGCTGCTAGAGCTTCGTGATGAACTATAACATATCAGGGATAGATAAGATGATCCTTGAAATATTCGCGTTGTTTGACACCGCGAAAGTAGAAATCAAGAAGGAGCATCAATTGTTGATGGTTGGTGAAACCACTAGTTTCAAGAAGGGCAAGGGAACAAAGGGATACTTCATGAAACGGCAAATCAGCTGCTGCACCAATGAAGAAACCCGAGGTTGAACCCAAACCCGAGACTAAGTGCTTCTGTAATAAGGGGAACAACCACTGGAGCAAGATTACCCTAGATACTTGGTAGACGAGAAGGCTGGCAAGGTCGATAGAAGTATATTGGATATACATTATGTTAATGTGTACTTTACTAGTACTCCTAGTAGCACCAGGGTATTGGATACCGGTTCGGTTGCTAAGTGTTAGTAACTCGAAATAAAAGCTACGGAATAAAACGGAGACTGGCTAAAGGTGAGCTGACGATATGTGTTGGAAGTGTTTCCAAGTTTGATGTGATCAAACATCGCACGCTCCCTCTACCATCAAGATTAGTATTAAACCTAAATAATTGTTATTTGGTGTTTGCGTTGAGCATAGACATGATTGGATTACGTCTATCGCAATACAGTTATTCATTTAAGGAGAATAATGGTTACTCTGTTTATTTGAATAATACCTTCAATGGTCTTACACCTAAAATGAATGGTTTATTAAATCTCGATCGTAGTGATACACATTTTCATGCCAAAAGATAGTAATGATAGTACCACTTACTTGTGGCACTGCCACGTAAGTCATATCGGTATAAAATGCATGAAGAAGCTCCATGTTGATGGATCTTTGGACTCACTCATTTTTGAAAAGTTTGAGACATGCGAACCATGTCTATTGGTATATATGCATGAAGAAACTCCATGCAAATGGACCGTTTGAACTTACTTGATTTTGAATCACTTGAGATATGCAAATCATACCACATGGGCAAGATGACTGAAAAGCCTCGGTTTCAGTAAAGATGGAACAAGATAGCAACTTGTTGGAAGTAACACATTTTGATGTGTGCAGTCAAATGAGTGCTGAGGCATGCAGTGAATATCATTATGTTCTTACTTCACAGATGATTCGAGTAAATGTTGAGTATATTTACTTGATGAAACACAAGTCTGAATTATTGAATGGTTCAAATAATTTCAGAGTGAAGTAGAAGATCATTGTGACAAGAGGATAAAATGTCTATGATATGATCATAGAGATGAATATCTGAGTTACGAGTTTTGGCACACAATTAAGACATTGTGGAAATTGTTTCGCAATTAATACCGCCTGGAACACCATAGTGTGATGGTGTGTCCGAACATCATAGTTGCACCCTATTGGATATGGTGCGTACCATGATGTCTCTTATCGAATTACCACTATCGTTCATGGGTTAGACATTAGAGACAACCACATTCACTTTAAATAGGGCACCGCGTAATTCCGTTGAGATGACACCGTATGAATTATGGTTTAAAGAAACCTAAGTTGTCGTTTCTTAAAAGTTTGGGGCTGCGACGCTTATATGAAAAAGTTTCAGGTTGATAAGCTCGAACCCAAAGCGGATAAAATGCATCTTCATAGGAAACCCAAAACAGTTGGGTATACCTCCTAATTCAGATCCGAAAGCAATATGGATTGTTTCTTGAATCGGGTCCTTTCTCGAGGAAAGGTTTCTCTTGAAAGAGTTGAGTAGGAGGATGGTGGAGACTTGATGAGGTTATTGAACCGTCTCTTCAACTAGTGTGTGGCAGGGCACAGGAAGTTGTTCCTGTGGCACCTACACCAATTGAAGTGGAAGCTTATGATATTGATCATGAAACTTCGGATCAAGTCACTACCAAACCTCGTAGGACGACAAGGACACGTACTACTTCGGAGTGGTAAGGTGATCCTGTCTTGAAGGTCATGTTGCTAGACAACAATGAACCTACGAGCTATGGAGAAGCGATGGTGGGCCCGAATTCCGACAAATGGTTAGAAGCCATGAAATCCGAGATAGTATCCATATATCAGAACAAAGCATGGACTTTGATGGACTTGCCCGATGATTGGCAATCCATTGAGATAAATGGATCCTTTAAGAAGAAGACGGACGTGGATGGTAATGTCACCATCTATGAAGCTCGACTTGTGGCGAAGTGTTTTCCGACAAGTTCAAGGAGTTGACTACGATGAGATTTTCTCACTCGTAGCGATGCTTAAAGTCTGTCGGAATCATGTTAGCATTAGCTGCATTTATGAAATCTGGCAGATGGATGTCAAGACGAGTTTCCTTACCAGTTTTTGTGAGGAAAGGTTGTATATAATACAATCAGAAAGTTTTTGTCGATCCTAAGGATGCTAAAAGGTATGCTAGCTCCAGCGATCCTTCTAAGGACTGGAGTGAGCATCTCGGAGTTGGAATGTATGCTTTGATGATGATCAAAGATTTTGGGTTTGTACAAAGTTTATGAGAAACTTGTATTTCCAAAGAAGTAAGTGGGAGCACTATAGAATTTCTGATGAGTATATGTTGTTGACATATTGATGATCAGAAATGACGTAGAATTTCTGGAAAGCATATAGGGTTATTTTGAAAGTGTTTTTCAATGGAAAGCCTGGATTAAGCTGCTTGAACATTGAGCATCAAGATCTATAAGGATAGATCAAAATGCTTAATAATACTTTCAAATGAGCACATACCTTGACATGATCTTGAAGGTGTTCAAGATGGACCAGTCAAAGAAGGAGTTCTTGCCTGAGTTGTAAGGTATGAAGTTAAAACTTAAAGCTCGACCATGGCAGAATAGAGAGAAAGGAACGAAGGTCGTCCCCTATGCTTAAGACATAGGCTCTACAGTATGCTATGCTGTGTACCGCACCTGAAGTGTGCTTTACCATGAGTCAGTCAAGGGGTACAAGAGTGATCCAAGAATGGATCACAGGACAGCGGTCAAAGTTATCCTTAGTAACTAGTGGACTAAGGAATTTTCTCGATTATGGAGGTGGTAAAAGAGTTCGTCGTAAAGGTTACGACGATGCAAGTTTGACACCTATCCGGATAGCTCTGAGTAGAGATACCGGATACATATAATGGAGCAACAATTTAGAATAGCTCCAAGTAGAACAGTTATTTGGAATAGCTCCAAATAGAGCGTGGTAGCTGCATCTAGGAGATGACATAGAGATTTGTAAAACACACACGGATCTGAAAGGTTCAGACCCGTTGACTAAAACCTCTCTCACAAGCAACATGATCAAACTTAAAACTCATTGAGTATTAATCACATAGTGATGTGAACTAGACTACTGATTCTAGTAAACTCTTGGGTGTTAGTCACATGGCGATGTGACCTGTGAGTGTTAATCACATGACAATGTGAACTAGATTATTGACTCTAGTGCAAGTGGGAGACTATTGGAAATATGCCCTAGAGGCAATAATAAAAGTGTTATTATTATATTTCCTTGTTCATGATAATTGTCTTTTATTCATGCTATAACTGTATTATCCGGAAATCGTAATACACGTGTGAATACATAGACCACAATATGTCCCTAGTGAGCCTCTAGTTGACTAGCTCGTTGTGATCAACAGATAGTCATGGTTTCCTGGCTATGGACATTGGATGTCGTTGATAACGGGATCACATCATTAGGAGAATGATGTGATGGACAAGACCCAATCCTAAGACTAGCACAAAAGATCGAGTAGTTCATTTGCTAGAGCTTTGCGAATGTCAAGTATCTCTTCCTTTGACCATGAGATCGTGTAATTCCTGGATACCGTAGGAGTGCTTTGGGTGTATCAAACGTCACAACGTAACTGGGTGACTATAAAGGTGCACTACAGGTATCTCCGAAAGTATCTATTGTTTTATGCGGATCGAGACTGGGATTTGTCACTCCGTGTAAACGGAGAGGTATCTCTGGGCCCACTCGGTAGGACATCATCATATGCGCAATGTGACCAAGGAGTTGATCACGGGATGATGTGTTACGGAACGAGTAAAGTGACTTGCCGGTAACGAGATTGAACAAGGTATTGGATACCGACGATCGAATCTCGGGCAAGTAACATACCGATAGACAAAGGGAATTGAATACGGGATTGATTAAGTCCTTGACATCGTGGTTCATCTGATGAGATCATCGTGGAACATGTGGGAGCCATCATGGGTATCCAGATCCCGCTATTGGTTATTGACCGGAGAACGTCTCGGTCATGTCTACATGTCTCCCGAACCCGTAGGGTCTACACACTTAAGGTTCGATGACGCTAGGGTTATAAAGGAAGCTTGTATGTGGTTACCGAATGTTGTTCGGAGTCCCGGATGAGATCCCGGACGTCACGAGGAGTTCCGGAATGGTCCGGAGGTAAAGATTTATATATAGGAAGTCCTGTTTCGGCCATCGGGACAAGTTTCGGGGTCATCGGTATTGTACCGGGACCACCGGAAGGGTCCCGGGGGCCCACCGGGTGGGGCCACCTGCCCCGGGGGGCCACATGGGCTGTAGGGGGTGCGCCTTGGCCTACATGGGCCAAGGGCACCAGCCCCTAGAGGCCCATGCGCCAAGATAAAGGAAAAAGGGAAGAGTCCTAAAGGGGGAAGGCACCTCCGAGGTGCCTTGGGGAGGATGGACTCCTCCCCATCCTTAGCTGCACCCCTTCCTTGGAGGAGGGGGCAAGGCTGCGCCTCCCCCCTCTCCCTTGGCCCTATATATAGTGGGGAAAAGGAGGAGCAATCATACCTAAGGCCTTTGGTTGCCTCCCTCTCCCTCCCGTGACACATCTCCTCTCCCGTAGGTGCTCGGCGAAGCCCTGCAGGATTGCCACGCTCCTCCACCACCACCACGCCGTTGTGCTGCTGTTGGATGGAGTCTTCCTCAACCTCTCCCTCTCTCCTTGCTGGATCAAGGCGTGGGAGACATCGTCGAGCTGTACGTGTGTTGAACGCGGAGGTGCCGTCCGTTCGGCACTTGATCATCGGTGATCTGAATCACGACGAGTACGACTCCATCAACCCCGTTCACTTGAACGCTTCCGCTTAGCGATCTACAAGGGTATGTAGATGCAAACTCTCCTCCTTTCTACTCGTTGCTGGTCTCTCCATAGATAGATCTTGGTGATTCGTAGGAAATTTTTTTGAATTTCTGCTACGTTCCCCAACACACGGGATGATGTGTTACAGAACGAGTAAAGAGACTTGCCAGTAACGAGATTGAACAACGTATCGGGATACCAACGATCGAATCTCGGGTAAGTATCGTATCGATATACAAAGGGAATTGTATACGGGATTGATTGAATCCTTGACATCGTGGTTCATCCGATGAGATCATCGTGGAACATGTGGGAGCCAACATGGGTATCCAGATCCCGCTGTTGGTTATTGACCAGAGAGTCGTCTCGGTCATGTCTGCGTCTCTCCCGAACCCGTAGGGTCTACACACTTAAGGTTCGGTGACGCTAGGGTTGTAGAGATATTAGTATGCGGTAACCCAAAAGTTGTTCGGAGTCTCGGATGAGATCCCGGACATCATGAGGAGTCTCGGAATGGTCCGGAGGTAAAGATTTATATATAGGAAGTCCGGTTTCGGCCACTGAGAAGGTGTCGGGGGTCATCGGTATTCTACCGGGACCACCGGAAGGGTCCTCGGGGTCCACCGGGTGGGGCCACCTATCCTGGAGGGCCCCATGGGTTGAAGGGGCGTGGGAACCAGCCCCTGGTGGGCTGGTGCACCCCCCATGGGCCTCCCCTGCGCCTAGGATTGGGAAACCCTAGGGGTGGGGGCACCTCCACTTGGCTTGGGGGGCAAGCCACCCCTTGGCCGTCGCCCCCCCCATCTAGATGGGATATAGAGGGGCCAGCACCCCCCCAGGGCCCGTATATATAGTGGAGGGGAGGGAGGGCAGCCGCACCCAAGTCACTGGCGCCTCCCTCTCCATCCATGACACCTCTCCCTCTCGTTGGTGCTTGGCGAAGCCCTGCCGAGATCCCGCTACTTCCACCACCACGCCGTCATGCTGCTGGATCTCCATCAACCTCTCCTCTCTCCTTGCTGGATCAAGAAGGAGGAGACGTCTCTCCCAACCGTATGTGTGTTGAACGCGGAGGTGCCGTCCGTTCGGCGCTTGGTCATCGGTGATTCGGATCACGACGAGTACGACTCCATCAACCCCGTTCTCTTGAACGCTTCCGCTTAGCGATCTACAAGGGTATGTAGATGCACTCCCCTTCCCCTTGTTGCTAGATTACTCCATAGATTGATCTTGGTGATGCGTAGAAAATTTTAAATTTCTGCTACGATCCCCAACAGTGGCATCATGAGCTAGGTTTATGCGTAGTTTCTATGCACGAGTAGAACACAAAGCAGTTGTGGGCATCGATATTGTCAATTTACTTGCCGTTACTAGTCTTATCTTGATTCGGCGGCATCGTGGGATGAAGCGGCCCGGACCGACCTTACACGTACGCTTACGTGAGACTGGTTCCACCGACTGACATGCACTAGTTGCATAAGGTGGCTAGCGGGTGTCTGTCTCTCCCACTTTAGTCGGACCGGATTCGATGAAAAGGGTCCTTATGAAGGGTAAATAGAAATTGGCATATCACGTTGTGGTTTTCGCGTAGGTAAGAAACGTTCTTGCTAGAAACCTATAGCAGCCACGTAAAAACTTGCAACAACAATTAGAGGACGTCTAACTTGTTTTTGCAGCATATGCCTTGTGATGTGATATGGCCAAAAGGATGTGATGAATGATATATGTGATGTATGAGATTGATCATGTTCTTGTAATAGGAATCACGACTTGCATGTCGATGAGTATGACAACCGGCAGGAGCCATAGGAGTTGTCTTAATTTATTTATGACCTGCGTGTCAACATAAACATCATGTAGTTACTTTACTTTATTGCTAAAGCGTTAGCCATAGTAGTAGAAGTAATAGATGACAAGACAACTTCAAGAAGACACGATGATGAAGATCATGATGATGGAGATCATGGTGTCATGCCGGTGACAACGATGATCATGGAGCCCCGAAGATGGAAATCAAAAGGAGCAAAATGATATTGGCCATATCATGTCACTATTTGATTGCATGTGATGTTTATAATGTTTTACATCTTATTTGCTTAGAACGACGGTAGCTTAAATAAGATGATCCCTCACTAAAATTTCAAGAAAAGTGTTCCCCCTAACTATGCACCGTTGCGAAGGTTCATTGTTTCGAAGCACCACGTGATGATCGGGTGTGATAGATTCTAACGTTCGAATACAACGGGTGTTGACGAGCCTAGCATGTACAGACATGGCCTCGGGACACATGTGAAACACTTAGGTGGACTTGATGAGCCTAGCATGTACAGACATGGACTCGGAACACGGAAGACCGAAAGGTCGAACATGAGTTGTATAGAAGATACGATCAACATGAGATGTTCACCGTTGATGACTAGTCCGTCTCACGTGATGATCGGACACGGCCTAGTCGATTCGGATCATGTTTCACTTAGATGACTAGAGGGATGTCTATCTGAGTGGGAGTTCATTAAATAATTTGATTAGATGAACTCAATTATCATGAACATAGTCTAAATTGTCTTTGCAAATATGTTGTAGATAAATGGCTCACGTTGTAGCTCCCTATTTCAATACATTCCTAGAGAAAGATTAAGTTGAAAGATATTGTAAGCAATGATGCGGACTAGGTCCGTAGTCCGAGGAGTGTCCTCACTGCTACACAGAAGGCTTACGTGTTTGATGCGCTGCTCAATGTGCAAACCCCTACAACATCGTCTGTGGATGTTGTGAACACCTGACAGACACATCCTGATGACTACTTGATAGTTTAGTGCACCATACTTTACGGCTTAGAATCGGGATTCCAATGACGTTTTGAACGCCATAGAACATATGAGATGTTCCAAGAGCTGAAATTGGGATTTCAGGCTCATGCCCGTGTTGAGAGGTGTGAGACCTCTGACAAGTTCTTTTGCCAACAAGATGGAGGAGAACAGCTCAGCTAGTGAGCATGTGCTCAGAATGTCTGGGTGCTACAATCACTTAAATCAAGTGGGAGTTAAACTTCGAGATAAGATAGTGATTGATAGAGTTCTCTTGCCACTATCACTAAGCTACTAGATCTTCGTGATGAACTATGAAATGCAAGGGATGGAGTTGATCCCAGAGCTGTTCGCGGTGCTTAAGACCGCAAAAGGTAGAAATCAAGAAGGAGCAGCAAGTGTTGATGGTTTAACAAGACCACTGGTTTCAAGAAGGGCAAGGGCTAGAAGGGAAACTTCATGGATGGCAAACCAGTTGCCACTCCAGTGAAGGAACCCAAGGTTGAACCTAAACCCGAGACTAAGTGCTTCTATTGTAAAGGGAACGGTCGCTGGTAGCGGAATTACCCCAAATGCATGGTAGATAAGAAGGCTGGCAACTTCAACAAAGTATATACGCGTTATTAATGTGTACCGCACTAGTACTCCTGGTAGCACCTGGGTATTGGATACTGGTTCAGTTGCTATTATTGGTGACTTGAAGCAAAAGCTACGGACGAAACAGAGACTGGCTAAGGGCGAGGTGACGATGTGTGTTGGAAGTGTTTCCAAAGTTGATGAGATCACCATCGCACGCTCCATCTACCTTCGAGATTAGTATTGAACCTAGATAAATGTTATCAGGTGTCTACGTTGAGCATGAATATGATTAGATCATGTTCATTGCAATACGGTTATTCATTTAAGTTAGAGAATAATGGTTATTCTGTTTACATGAATAATACCTTTCATGGTCATGCACCCTATGTGAATGGTTCATTGAATCTCGGTCATGGTAATACACATGTTCACGCCAAAAGATGTAGAGTTAATAATGATAGTACCACTTTCTTGTGGCACTGCCGCTCAGGTCATATTGGCGTAAGATGCATGAAGAAACTCCATATCGATGGATGTTTGGAGTCACTTGATTTTGAATCGCTTGACAAATGCGAGCCATGCCTCATGGGCAGGATGACTAAGACCCCGTTTTCAAGTACAATGAAACGGGCAAGTGACTTTTTGGAAATCATACATGCCGATGCGTGTGATCCAATGAGAATTGAAGCGTGCGGTGGATATCGCTATTCATTGATGATTTGAGTAGATATAGGTATATTTACTTAATGAAGCACAAGTATAAAATGTTTGAAAAGTTCAAGCGATTTCAGAGTGAAGTTAAAAATGATCATAACAAGAAGATCAAATTCCTACGATCTGATCAATTTGAATTTCTGAGTTATGAGTTTGGTAAACACTTAAGACATTGTGGAATTGTTTCACAGTTGAAGCCACCTGGAACACCACAGGGTAATGGTGTGTCCGGACATCGTAATCGAACCTTGTGAGATATGGTGTGATCTATGATGTCTCTTACCGATCTACCGCTATTATTTTGAGGTTATGCATTAGAGACAGCTGCATTCACTTTAGATAGGACACCATATAAGTCCGTTGAGACGGCACCGTATGAACATTGGTTTGGCAAGAAACCAAAGTTGTCGTTTCTTAATGTTTGGGGCTGGAATGCTTAAGGCTTCAACCGGAGAAGCTCGAACCCAAAGCAGACAAACACATCTTCATAGGATACCCAAAGCTGATAGTTGGGTATACCTTCTATCTCAGATCCGAGGGCAAATTGTTTGTCGCTAAGAACAGGTCCTTTCTCGAGGAGTTTCTCTCGAAAGAATTGAGTGGGAGGAAGATAGAACTTGATGAGGTTGTCGAATCTTTACTTCAACCAGAGAGTGATGCAACACAGAAAGATGTATTCTGTGGCGCCTACGTCTGTTGAAGAGCAAGTTAATGATAGTGATCATGAAGCTTCGGATCAAGTTGCTATCGAACCTCATAGGTCGACAAGGATATGTACTACTCTTGAGTGGTACGGTAATCCTGTCTCAGATATCATTTTGTTGAACAACAATGAACCTACAAGCTATGGAGAAGCGATGGTGGGCCCGTATTCCGACAAATGGTTAGAAGCCATGAAATCCGAGATAGGATCCATGTATTAGAACAAAGCATGGACTTTGGTGGACTTGCCCGACGATCGGCAAGCCATTGAGATAAATGGATCTTTAATAAGAAGACGGACGTGGGCGGTAATGTTACCGTATATGAAGCTCGACTTGTGGTAAAGAGTCTTTTCACAAGTTCAAGGAGTTGACTACGATGAGAATTTCTCACCCGTAGCGATGCTTAAGTCCGTCGGAATCATGTTAGCATTAGCTGTATTTTTCGATTATGAAATCTGACAGATGGATGACAAAACAAGTTTTCTTACCAGTTTTCGTAAGAAAAAGTTGTATGTGATACAATAAAAGGTTTTGCCGATCCTAAGGATGCTAAAAGGCATGCTAGCTCTAGCAATCCTTCTATGGACTAGGGCAAGCATCTCGGAGTCAGAATACATGCTTTGATAGAGTGATCAAAGCTTTTAGGTTTATACAATGTTTGCTAGAAACTTGTATTTACAAGAAAGTGAGTGGGAGCACTACAACATTTCTGATAAGCATATGTGGATGACATATTGTTGATCCGAAATAATGTATAATTTCTGGGAAGCATAAACGGTTGTTTGAAGAGTGATTTTCAAAGGAAGACCTAGATAAAGATGCTTACATATTGGGCATCAAGATCTATAGAGATAGATCAAAACGCCTGATGATACTTTCAAAGAACGCACACCTTGACATGTTTTTGAAGGAGTTCAAAATAGATCAGTCAAAGAAGGGGTTCTTACCTGAGTTGTAAGGTGTGAAGTTGAGTAGGACTCAAAGCTTGACCACGGCAGAAGAAAGAGGAAGGACGAAGGTCGTCCCCTATGCTTTTGTCATAGCCTCTATACGGTATGCCATGCTAAAGTACCGCACCTGATGTGTGCCTTGCCACATGTCTGGCAAGAGGGTACAAAGGTGATCTAGGAGTGGATCACCAGATAGCGGTCGAAATTATCCTTAGAGGAATAAGGAAATGTTTCTCGGTTATGGAGATGATAAATAGTTTGACGTAAAGAGTTACGTCGATGCAAGCTTAACACCGATTCAGATAGCTCTGAGTAGAGATATCGAATATGTGTAATGGAGCAACAATTTGGAATAGCTCCAAGTGGAACGTGGTAGCAGCATAAAGTTTTGCGAAATACTTAGGGATCTGAATATGAAAGACCCATTGACTAAAACCTCTCTCACAAGCATAACATGATCAAACCCAGAACTCATTGAGTGTTAATCACATAGTGATGTGAACTAGATTATTGAGTCTAGTAAACTCTTTGGATGTTGGTCACATGGCGATGTGACCTGTTAGTGTTAATCACATGGCGATGTGAACTAGATTATTGACTCTAGTGCAAGTGGGAGACTGTTGGAAATATGCCCTAGAGGCAATAATAAATTAGTTATTATTATATCATATTTCATTATTCATGATAATCGTTTATTATCCATGCTAGAATTGTATTGATAGGAAACTCAGATACATGTGTGGATACATATACAACACCATGTCCCTAGTAAGCCTCTAGTTGACTAGCTTGTTGATCAATAGATGGTTACGGTTTCCTAACCATGGACATTGGATGTCGTTGATAATGGGATCACATCATTAGGAGAATGATGTGATGGACAAGACCCAATCCTAAGCCTAGCACAAAGATCATGTAGTTCGTATGCTAAAGCTTTTCTAATGTCAAGTATCATTTCCTTAGACCATGAGATTGTGTAACTCCCGGATACCGTAGGAGTGCTTTGGGTGTGCCAAACGTCACAACGTAACTGGGTGGCTATAAAGGTACACTACGGGTATCTCCGAAAGTGTCTGTTGGGTTGGCACGAATCGAGACTGGGATTTGTCACTCCGTCTAAACGGAGAGGTATCTCTGGGCCCACTCGGTAGGACATCATCATATGCGCAATGTGACCAAGGATTTGATCACGGGATGATGTGTTACGGAATGAGTAAAGAAACTTGCCGGTAACGAGATTGAACAAGGTATCGGGATACCGACGATCGAATCTCGGGCAAGTATCGTACCGATAGACAAAGGGAATTGTATACAGGATTGATAGAATCCTTGACATCGTGGTTCATCCGATGAGATCATCATGGAACATGTGGGAGCCAACATGGGTATCCAGATCCCGCTATTGGTTATTGACCGGAGAGTAGTCTCGGTCATGTCTGCGTGTCTCCCGAACCCGTAGGGTCTACACACTTAAGGTTCGGTGACGCTAGGGTTGTAGAGATATTAGTATGCGGTAACCCGAAATTTGTTCGGAGTCCCGGATGAGATCTCGGACGTCACGAGGAGTTCCGGAATGGTCCAGAGGTAAAGATTTATATATAGGAAGTCCAGTTTCGGCCACCGAGAAGGTTTCGGGGGTCATCGGTATTGTACCGGGACCACCGGAAGGGTCCCGGGGGTCCACCGAGTGGGGCCACCTATCCCGGAGGGCCCCATGGGTTGAAGGGGCGTGGGAACCAGCCCCTGGTGGGCTGGTGCACCCCCCATGGGCCTCCCCTGTGCCTAGGGTTGGTAAACCCTAGGGGTGGGGGGCGCCTCCACTTGGCTTGGGGGGCAAGCCACCCCTTGGCCGCCGCCCCCCCCATCTAGATGGGATCTAGAGGGGCCGGCGCCCCCCAGGGCCCCTATATATAGTGGAGGGGAGGGAGGGCAGCCGCACCCAAGTCCCTGGCGCCTCCCTCTCCATCCGTGACACCTCTCCCTCTCGTTGGTGCTGGGCGAAGCCCTGCCGAGATCCTGCTACTTCCACCACCACGCCGTCGTGCTGCTGGATCTCCATCAACCTCTCCTCTCTCCTTGCTGGATCAAGAAGGAGGAGACGTCTCTCCCAACCGTATGTGTGTTGAACGCGGAGGTGTCGTCCGTTCGGCGCTTGGTCATCGGTGATTTGGATCACGGCGAGTACGACTCCATCAACTGTCGGGACCCCGTTCTTAAGTCACACCGATCTAGCATGTAACACATCATATCACTTTGCGGCCTCACGCACGGTATTTCCACGGGTGCCACCATACCTGGCCCAGGACCATTTGCGCCTTTTGACTCACGTATATGATAGTGTCGCTAGCATCCATATGACAAAGAACCCGGGCCGACATGGCTAGTCGTGAAACCGAAGCGGCACTAACCCATGAGGACAGGCATACATGAACCACATCGAGCATGTCGGTCATCAACGTGTGAATCCGGGCTGTAGCACTGGGCTAACAGGACTCCGGTAACCCGGGCTGTAGCAGGCTTGGCAGGAATCCGGATGTCACCGCGTGACATTTCCTCGAAGGGACAGACACAGGAACAAAGTGAAACACATGCCGGCCAGTCAAGTGTTCCGAGCAGTAGTGCTAGGCTAGCAGGACTCCGGTGAACCGGGCTGTAGCAGACTACTATCGCTCAGAAAGCACTAGACTACATTTCCCCATAAGATAGGCTGCCAAGGGTAAACAACTAGATTGTCAGATCCCACACATAGCAATACACGTTACACGTACGCATAACATGCAAGTATGTGTTGTACAACATGGCATCACAACATAACACAAACTCATATAGATAAAGGCTCAGAAGAGCCACATAGCATCAATACAAACAGGGGTCACATGACCCATCATTCAGAGCATACAAGCAACGGAAGCATTACATGTCTGAGTACAGACAACTACAAAAGAAAAGGGCTGAGAAGCCTGACTATCTACAAGACCCTCCCAAGGGTACAAGATCGTAGCTGAGGTAACAAGCTACTCGTCGAAGTCCAAGCGGAACTACTAGTAAGACAGTTGTCTCATCTGCAAAACATAAATAAAGAAAACGTGAGTACAAAGGTACTCAGCAAGACTTACATCAGATCCTATCATATATGCATTTGTATCAAGAAGGTAATGTGGGGTTTAGTTGCAGCAAGCCAGCTTTGACTCAGTGGCTATCCTGTTCTACGATAACGAGAAACTTCTTTGAGATGAGGCAGCGCACACGAGTCCACTAATCACCACATCAATACACTACTATGGATTCATCCTCGTCTCCCTACGAGAAGGCCATCCATAGCACTCACACTTGTCTTGAGCATTTTAGAGTATCCACTTTAAGTTGTCTATGTACCACGTAAGCATCCAAGAAGTCCATAACCGAGGACATGGCTATTCGAATAGATCATGATAACCCTGCAGGGGTGTACTTCATCACACACGCTCTCACCACTTATCACCATGTACACGTCATGTATCTCGGCAACCTTCAAGCGGAAGCCTGGCGAGGGTGTCGGCCACGACCTGACTAACCACGCAAGACTCTAGTCCAGGTTTATCGCCTATTCGGGTTCCATCTGCAAGGAGATCCGGCCAAGGTTTCGCGCACGGCCCCAAACGATGTGTACAAGGTTCCCGAGCCCACCATCTGGGTGCCACTCGGTACACCGGGCCACGTGTGCCTAGTCTGTCCCAAGTCCACCCTGCCGGGTGCCACTCGATAGAAAAATAGCACTACCTACAAACACCAGAAACTATTTGCAACTCCTGGACAGAGTTCAAGGCGGTTAATAAGTCGAGAGAGCTTGGAGCACCCGGAGCCCAATGTGTGGTAGTACCTAGTCATTGGACAACTTACACAGAACTCAGTTCTTAAGGACGGTCCCAATGAGACAACCCACCATGTACTCCTACATGGCCTCTCACCGCTACCTTTACGAAGTCGTGTTCACACGCTTAATTCTCAGCACCAGAACATAGCATAACACTCCAATCCATTTCCAATGAATCAGACCTGACACAACTCTAAGCAATAGCAGGCAAGGCATGGAAAGAACACAACATGGCTCAAGCAACTCCTACACATGCTAGTGGGTTTCAACTATTTACTGTGGCAATGACAGGTCATGCAGAGGAATGGGTTCAACTACCGTAGCATAAAGTAGCAGTTGAATCATTGTTGCCCTAATGCAATAAATAAGAGCAGGAGCGAGAGAGTAGGATATTATCGGAATGAACAAGGGGGGGTTGCTTGCCTGGTAGATCAACAGGGGGCACTACTCCTCAGATAGGTACTCTTGAACACTTTCCGGAGCAGGACCTATCGAGAAGGAACGGTGTCGACAATCAATACACAAGCATATGCAATAATATGATGCATGAACATGGCATGAAGATGTGATGTTGTTTGAGCTAATGCAACTAGCATTCATTTGGTTAAAGTCCATTTGAACTAAAGATTCAAATGCAACTCCAAAATAAGCTCTTAAATATGCCATAAGTGTGTTTTCACATATACAGCATGTATAGGTTGGTTTGTCAAGCATGAAAATGGTACAGATGGATAGATTGAATTTTTTTGATAATTTTTCATATATAAATTATGTCAATCTGAGCTACGGTTGAATTGATATGAATTTTTGAAGTTTTGAATATTTTATGGAATTTCCTGTTTAAAAATAATTCCAGAAAATGAATAATTGCGTCAGCATGACGTTAGCACTGCGTCAGCGGTCAACGGCGCTGACCAGGTCAAACCTGACGTGTGGGGTCCACACGTCAGTGACATAGTGTTAAGCAGGGGGGGTTATTTCTAATCTAATTTAGGTTAGTGGCGCTGGGCCCATTGTCAGTGTCACAGAGGGGGGTAATTAACGCCTAACTACAAGCCACGTCAGCCCGCCGGAGTTTGGCCGGCGGCGACCAATACCGCGGTGGCAACTCGCCGGACTTGCGCTACGAGCGGCGGATGGACGCCCGGAGACCACCGGGGCGTAGCCCGTCGTCGTCCGCATCCAGCAGAGCTGGTGGGAGGCCACGGGGGCGCCGGAGCTCGCCGGAGCAGAGCTCACGGCGGCGGCCGGAGCTTGGCTCAAGCGGCTGCGGGCTACAGAGCACGGGGAGGCAGGGGAGAAGGGGGAATTGATGCATGGGCTCACGGCGGACTCGATGGCATCGACGGCGAGCTCGGGGACAGCCGGACGGTGACGTGCGAGCGGTGGAGATCTGTGGCGGCCGGCGATGAAGAAGACGACGGTGGCGATGATGGAGGCCGTCCGAAGGTGCGTGGCTCGACGAGGAGGGAGAGGGGATCGCGGAGGAGCTGTGGAGCGCGTCGGGGAGGCGAGGTTGTTGCTGTGGGCGCGGCAGAAGTGGCCGGTGGCGGCGGTGGCGCTCGGCCGTGAGAGAGAGAGCGAGGGAGAGGAGAGGAGAGGACTGGGGAGAGTGAGAGGGGTATGGGACGGCGCGTGGCGATGTCCGGGCGTTCCAGGGCGACGAGGAGGACGCCAGGTAGGAAGCTATGTGCCGGCGCGCACGGCGTCGGACACAGCTTTCCCTCTGCCTACTGGCAAGAGGAGGAAGACGGCCATGCCCCTGGTGGGCTGGGCCAGAACAGAGATGGGCCGGCCAGAGGCACCAGGTAAGAAGCCCAGGTAAGGTTTTTTTCTATTTTTGTTCTGTTTTCTATTTATCTCACATTTGTTCTGATTTAGTAATAATACTAAATCATTTTATTTTCTTCTGAAAATTAATGTAGGAACTTAATTGGATTATTCCAAAGCCCCACAGTAAAAATCAGAATTATTGGACAATATTTCATATATAATAAAATATTTCCCCAACGCAAATAATTACTGGATTAACTCAAATGGCCAAAAATAAATACTTCTGAGCTCCCAAAAATATTGGTTGGGATTTTACCTCTGGCCAATATTTTTAGAGAAAATCAGGAACATTTTCTTGGGCCAAATTGAAACAATTTTTATCTGGGTCATTTCCTGAAATGATTTCTGAGGGTTTCACAAATCCCCATTTCAAAATTAAATGGAATTTAAACATGATGCACAACTGACTAGCTGGTCTAGGTCATACCAGAACTAGGGATGTGACAACTCGCCCCCACTCGGAAGAATCTCGTCCCGAGATTCAGGAGTCGGCAGAAGGAAAGTGGGGTACTCAAGTCGAAGACGATCTTCACGCTCCCAAGTAGCTTCTCTCTCGGAATGATGAGACCACTGAACCTTGAGAAACTTGATGTTATGACGTCGGGTGACACGCTCTGCTTGATCAAGGATGCATACAGGGTACTCTCGATATGTGAGGTTATCTTGGAGATCAAGCGTTTCGTGGTCCACTCCGCGGATGGGATCCGAGAAGCAACGCTTGAGTTGAGAGACGTGGAAGACATCATGAACTCGAGAAAGATTTGGTGGTAGTTCCAACTGGTAGGCAACATCTCCTCGTTTAGCGAGAACGAGAAAGGGACCAATGTAACGAGGAGCCAACTTGCCCTTGATACTGAATCGATGGGTACCCTTCAAAGGGGTAACCCGAAGGTAAGCTTTGTCGCCAATTTCATAAGCCACTTCCTTATGACTACAGTCATACTGGCTCTTTTGACGGGATTGGGCTGTTTTCAAATTCTCACGAATGATGCGAACTTGCTCTTCTGCCTCCTGGATCATAACCGGTCCAAAGAATTGTCTTTCACCGGTTTCTGACCAGTTCAAAGGTGTTCGACATCTTCGTCCATACAGAACCTCAAAAGGAGCTTTCTTGAGGCTGGATTGATAGCTATTGTTATAAGCAAACTCGGCAAAAGGAAGACACTTCTCCCAATCCATACCGAATGAGATAACACAAGCTCTAAGCATGTCTTCAAGAATTTGGTTGACCCTTTCCACCTGACCACTTGATTGAGGGTGGAAAGCGGTACTGAAAGAAATATGGGTGCCCATGGCAGTTTGGAAACTCTACCAGAAATGAGAAGTGAAAATACTACCACGGTCTGAATTGATCTCTAGTGGGACACCATGAAGTGACACTATTCGAGAAATATATAAGTCAGCGAGCTGTCTAGCAGCGATATTCTCTCGAACAGGTAGAAAGTGAGCCACTTTGGGAAGACGATCAATGACTATGAAGATAGCGTTATTCCCTTTCTTGGTCCTGGGAAAGCCGGTGATGAAGTCCATACCAACTTTATCCCATTTCCACTCAGGAATAGCTAAAGGTTGAAGGGTGCCAGCAGGTCTCTGATGCTCTGCCTTCATGCGATGACAAACATCACAGTTAGCAATAAACTAAGCGATTTCTCTCTTCGTCCTAGTCCACCAGAATCTCTGGCGTAGGTCCTGATACATCTTAGTACTACCGGGATGAATTGTGAGAGGAGATTCATGCGCCTCCTTAAGGATTAATTGTCAAAGATGTTGATTCTTGGGAACCACCAAGCGACTCTCAAAGAAAACAACACCACGATCATCTATAGAGAAACTACCACCAACTCCCTTGTTAATGTTTCTCTTGATCCGGGAAATTCCCGTATCCTGCTTCTGAGCAAAGATGATCTGATCCACAAGAGTAGGTTTCACCACCAAGGTAGAAAGGAATCCGTGAGGAGCAATGTGAAGGTTAAGCTTACAGAATTCCTCATGAAGAAGTGGTTGGCCTTGCTGCAACATGAGATTGTTGCAATAGGACTTACGACTTAGCGCATCAGCCATGACATTCCCCTTGCCTGGGGTGTAGGTAATCCCTAAGTCGTAATCTGAGATCAACTCCAGCCAACGTCTTTGCCTAAGGTTCAAATCTGGTTGGGTGAAGATATATTTGAGACTCTGGTGATCGGTATAAATCTCGCAACGTTTACCAAGAAGGTAATGTCGCCAGGTCTTAAGTGCATAGACTACGGCTGCGAGCTCTAGATCATGTGTAGGATAATTCTCCTCATGTGGATGCAACTGTCGAGATGCATAGGCACTCACATGGCGATCTTGCATAAGAATGCAACCTAGTCCCTGTCGTGAGGCATCACAATAGATAACAAAGTCCTTAGTGAAATCCGGTGGCACAAGTATGGGAGCAGAAGTCAAGCGTCTTTTCAGTTCCTGAAAACTGTGCTCACACTGTGGGGACCACTCAAACTTTTTATCTTTCTTGAGAAGTTCCATGAGAGGTTTGGCCACTTTGGAGAAGTTCTCAATGAAGCGCCGACAATAACTGGCTAGGCCAAGGAAACTCCTAACTTGCTTAACTGTTTCAGGCGGAGTCCAATCAAGAACGGCCTAAACTCTCTCGGGATTGACGGCAATTCCCTTACCAGAGATCACGTGGCCCAGATAGGTCAGTTCTGGCAACCAGAATTCACACTTGGAGAACTTGGCATAAAGGCGGTGCTCTCTGAGTTTTCCTAGCACAAGTCTAAGATGTTCGGCATGCTCTTCCTCGTTCTTCGAGTAAATAAGGATATCATCGAGGTAAACCACGACGAACTTATCTAAGTACTCCATGAAGATCGAGTTCATCAAGCGGGAGAATGTAGCTGGAGCGTTGGTTAGACCAAAGGACATGACGGTATACTCACTGTCCATAACGAGTGACAAAAGCCGTCTTAGGAATGTCCCCATTTCTGATCTTGATTTGGTGGTAGCCTAACCTCAAATCCATCTTGGAAAATACTGAGGATCCAGCGAGCTGATCATACAGGTCGTTGATCCTGGGGAGCGGATACTTGTTCTTTACCGTGACCAAATTAACGGGACGATAATCTACAACCATCCGGTCCGTACCATCCTTCTTCTTGACGAAGAGAACGGGGCAAGCCCAGGGAGAAGAACTAGGAAGGATGAAACCCTTTTGCAAGGATTCATCGAGTTGTTTCTTAAGCTCAGCTAGTTCTAAGGGTGCCATCTTGTAAGGTCTCCTAGAGATTGGAGCGGTTCCTGGGATAAGATCTATGACAAATTCCACATCTCTGTCAGGTGGAATACCTGGCAGTTCCTCTGGAAAAACATCTGGAAAGTCACGGACTACCGGGATATCTTCAAGGTCAGGAAGAGAGTTGGCATTAAGAGAATAGAGATGTCGCTTTGCAACCCTAGTGGAGACGGTGACTATCTTGCTAGATGGGTGTGTAAGCTGAACAGACCTAGTGTAACAATCAATCTTGGCATAATGAGCTTTCATCCAATCCATACCCAAGATGATGTTGATATCTGTAGACTTGAGGGCTATAAGCGATGCAAGGAATACAAGTCTGTCAACAAGGATTTCATTACCATGGCTTATTCTAGTAGTTTGCCATCTAGACCCCGGAGTTTGGATTTCAAGTGTAATTGCCATATCACAAAATGACATGTCGTGCAAATGAGCATAGCCTTCAGAGATGAAGGAGTGAGATGCTCCGGTATCGAACAGAACCGAAGCTGGATGGAAATTGACAAGGAGGGTACCAAGAACGACATCCGGATCATCATGAGTGTCTTTAGCTGAGACGTGATGCACACATCCACGTTCAGTGGGAGCTGACTTGACACTAATCATCTTGCGTGATGGCTTACCACGGCCAACAGACTTCTCAGGCTGGGGTGGAGCATAGTTGGTTTGAGAGCAGTCACGTGCATAGTGTCCTGGCTCTCCGCATGTGAAACAAGTCCCTGAAGTAGGACGTGGAGCCGCATTGACAAGCAATCTACCAATAGGCCTGGGTGGAGCATGTAACTGAACTGGGTGAGGTGCCACATAAGAGGGCCTCGGTGAATAACCGGGTGGAAGAGCGGAGCTCGAAACCCAAATCCGGCGCTTCCGCGAGGTAGAATCGGAGGAAGAAACCAAATCACGGGTGTGCTTATGAGACTCCTCGTAAGTGAGCTGAGCTGTCTCCGCATTAATGGCCTTGTTCACAAGAGCTTGGAATGTATTGCAATGATGCAAGTGGAGATCACGACGCAACTTGGGGTTGAGACCCTTCCGGAACCTAGCCTGCTTCTTGGCGTTCGAGGACACTTCTTCTGTAGCATAGCGGGCAAGGTTCTCAAACTCTCTACTGTAAGCATCAACAGCCATCTTACTCTGGGTGAAACTACAAAACTCTTCTCTCTTGCGAGCAATGAGAGCCTGAGGAATGTGATGCTCACGAAAAGCCTCAGTGAAATCTCTCTAGGTGGTTTTCTGGCCAGCTGGAAGCATAGCCTCATAGTTCTGCCACCAAATACTAGCAGGACCTTCCAGGTGATATGCATCATAGGTGACCTTGTCACTTTCAGCTACGTTCGTAGAATGCAGCTTGTGTGTGATACTACGGAGCCAGTCATCTGCATCGAGTGGTTCAATGGAAGGATGGAAGGTAGGTGGTTTCAGACCAATGAAATTATAGATGGACGCTGACTCTTTGTGCTGACGGAAGGTGTTCTCCTCAATACATGCTAACAAGCGGTTAGACTCTCGCTTGTTCTTCTCAACCTCTAACATGAACTCTGCCAACGAAGACTGGTCGGGAGGATCCTCATCCCTACCATCTCCGTGGTTCCGGATACGAGCAACAGAACTTCGGTTAACCGGCAACATCCTGAAGAACCAACCAAGGGAACAAGGATGGATTCAGCATCATCATAAGGATGTAGATTATAGTACGAGAAAAATACTATCTCTTGAACTTCTAGGACAAATCCGGCAGCATAACGGCAGTAAGATGCTCAAAATGAAACATCCTGCAAATGAAGGGGTAGCACCATACTCAACGTCGTCACTCAAGGTTCTGAGATATTACTAAACAGGCTACACCGGAGATACTCGAACTGGGATATGACTTAGATCAACCAAACCTTAGAAACTACGGAGTAGTAACACGTGATCCTGATAGACGGAAGTGAAAGCCTAGTTCCTTAACCCCGTAGGAAAAATAGGATGACTCAGATCAGAAGGCATGAGGCATAAGGAGTAAAAAGAGCCTTACGTTCCCTTCCACAATCAATTCCCCTATATAGCTAAAGAATTTCTAGACTCAACTTCGACCAGGTTGGCTTGGCAATCCTACAGGCAGTCAGGCTCTGATACCAAAGCTGTCGGGACCCCGATCCTAAGTCACACCGATCTAGCATGTAACACATCATATCACTTTGCGGCCTCACGCACGGTATTTCCACGGGTGCCACCTTACCTGACCCGGGACCGTTTGCGCCTTTTGACTCACGTATATGATAGTGTCGCTAGCATCCATATGACAAAGAACCCGGGCCAACAGGGCTAGTCATGAAACCGAAGCGGCACTAACCCATGAGGACAGGCATACATGAACCACATCGAGCATGTCGGTCATCAACGTGTGAATCCGGGCTGTAGCACTGGGCTAACAGGACTTCGGTAACCCGGGCTGTAGCAGGCTTGGCAGGAATCCGGATGTCACCGCGTGACATTTCCACGAAGGGACAGACACAGGAACAAAGTGAAACACATGCCGTCCAGTCAAGTGTTCCGAGCAGTAGTGCTAGGCTAGCAGGACTCCGGTGAACCGGGCTGTAGCGGACTACTATCGCTCAGAAAGCACTAGACTACATTTCCCCATACGATAGGCTGCCAAGGGTAAACAACTAGATTGTCGGATCCCACACATAGCAATACATGTTACACGTACGCATAACATGCAAGTATGTGTTGTACAACATGGCATCACAACATAACACAAACTCATATAGATAAAGGCTCAGAAGAGCCACATAGCATCAATACAAACAGGGATCACATGACCCATCATTCAGAGCATACAAGCAACAGAAGCATTACATGTCTGAGTACAGACAACTACAAAAGAAAAGGGCTGAGAAGCCTGACTATCTACAAGACCCTCCCAAGGGTACAAGATCGTAGCTGAGGTAATAAGCTACTCGTCGAAGTCCAAGCGGAACTACTAGTAAGACAGATGTCTCATCTGCAAAACATAAATAAAGCAAACGTGAGTACAAAGGTACTCAGCAAGACAACTTTGACTCAGTGGCTATCCTGTTCTACGACAACGAGAAACTTCTTTGAGATGAGGCAGCGCACACGAGTCCACTAATCACCACATCAATACACTACTATGGATTCATCCTCGTCTCCCTACGAGAAGGCCATCCATAGCACTCACACTTGTCTTGAGCATTTTAGAGTATCCACTTTAAGTTGTCTATGTACCACGTAAGCATCCAAGAAGTCCATAACCGAGGACACGGCTATTCGAATAGATCATGATAACCCTGCAGGGGTGTACTTCATCACACACGCTCTCACCACTTATCACCATGTACACGTCATGTATCTCGGCAACCTTCAAGCGGAAGCCAGGCGAGGGTGTCGGCCATGACCTGACTAACCACGCAAGACTCTATTCCAGGTTTATCGCCAATTCGGGTTCCATCCGCAAGGAGATTCGGCCGAGGTTTCGCTCACAGCCCCAAACGATGTGTACAGGGTTCCCGAGCCCACCATCCGGGTGCCACTCGGTACACCGGGCCACGTGTGCCTAGTTTGTCCCAAGTCCACCCTGCCGGGTGCCACTCGGTAGAAAAATAGCACTACCTACAAACACCAGAAACTATTTGCAACTCCTAGACAGAGTTCAAGGCGGTTAATAAGTCGAGAGAGCTTGGAGCACCCAAAGCCCAATGTGTGGTAGTAGCAAGTCATTGGACAACTTACACAGAACTCAATTCTTAAGGACGGTCCCAATGAGACAACCCACCATGTACTCCTACATGGCCTCTCACCGCTACCTTTACCAAGTCGTGTTCACACGCTTAATTCTCAGCACCAGAACATAGCATAACACTCCAATCCATTTCTAATGAATCAGACCTGACACAACTCTAAGCAATAGCAGGCAAGGCATGGCAAGAACACAACATGGCTCAAGCAACTCCTACACATGCTAGTGGGTTTCAACTACTTACTGTGGCAATGACAGGTCATGCAGAGGAATGGGTTCAACTACCGTAGCATAAAGTAACAGTTGAATCATTGTTGCCCTAATGCAATAAATGAGAGCAGGAGCGAGAGAGTAGGATATTATCGGAATGAACAAGGGGGGTTGCTTGCCTGGTAGATCAACAGGGGGGCACTACTCCTCAGACAGGTACTCTCGAACACTTTCCGGAGTAGGACCTATCGAGAAGGAACGGTGTCGACAATCAATACACAAGCATATGCAATAATATGATGCATGAACATGGCATGAAGATGTGATGTTGTTTGAGCTAATGCAACTAGCATTCATTTGGTTAAAGTCCATTTGAA
This sequence comes from Triticum dicoccoides, assembly GCF_002162155.2. NCBI lineage: Eukaryota > Viridiplantae > Streptophyta > Magnoliopsida > Poales > Poaceae > Triticum > Triticum dicoccoides. The sequence goes on from NC_041382.1 coordinate 201,022,327, forward strand.
CTAAAGATTCAAATGCAACTCCAAAATAAGCTCTTAAATATGCCATAAGTGTGTTTTCACATATACAGCATGTATAGGTTGGTTTGTCATGCATGAAAATGGTACAGATGGATAGATTGAATTTTTCTGATAATTTTTCATATATAAATTATGTCAATCTGAGCTACGGTTGAATTGATATGAATTTTTGAAGTTTTGAATATTTTCTGGAATTTCCTGTTTAAAAATAATTCCAGAAAATGAATAATTGCATCAGGATGACGTCAGCACTGCGTCAACGGTCAACGGCGCTGACTAGGTCAAACCTGACGTGTGGGGTCCACACGTCAGTGACATAGTGTTAAGCAGGGGGGGGGGTTATTTCTAATCTAATTTAGGTTAGTGGCGCTGGGCCCATTGTCAGTGTCACAGAGGGGGGTAATTAACGCCTAACTACAAGCCACGTCAGCCCGCCGGAGTTTGGCCGGCAGCGACCAATACCGCGGCGGCAACTCGCCGGACTTGCGCTACGAGCGGCGGATGGACGCGCGGAGACCACCGGGGCGTAGCCCGTCGTCGTCCGCATCCAGCAGAGCTGGTGGGAGGCTACAGGGGCGCCGGAGCTCGCCGGAGCAGAGCTCATGAAGGTGGCCGGAGCTCGGGCTCAAGCGGCTGCGGGCTACAGAGCACGGGAGGCAGGGGAGAAGGGGGAATCGATGCAGGGGCTCACGGTGGACTCGATGGTGTCGACGGCGAGCTCGGGGACAGCCGGACGGCGACGTGCGGGCAGTGGAGATCTGCGGCGGCCGGCGATGAAGAAGACGACGGTGGCGACGATGGAGGCCGTCCGGAGGTGCGTGGCTCGACGAGGAGGGAGAGGGGATCGCGGAGGAGCTGTGGAGCGCGTCGGGGAGGCGAGGCCGTAGCTGTGGGCGCGGCAGAAGTGGCCGGTGGCAGCGGTGGCGCTCGGCCGTGAGAGAGAGAGCGAGGGAGAGGAGAGGGAGGACTGGGAAGAGTGAGAGTGGTACGGGGCGGCGCGTGACAATGTCCGGGCGTTCCAGGGCGACGAGGAGGACGCCAGGCAGGCAGCTGCGTGCCGGCGCGCACGGCGTCGGGCACAGCTTCCCCTCTGCCTACTGGCAAAGGAGGAAGACGGCCATGCCCCTGGTGGGCTGGGCCAGAACAGAGATGGGCCGGGCAGAGGCGCCAGGTAAGAAGCCCAGGTAAGTTTTTTTTTCTATTTTTGTTCTGTTTTCTATGTCAGGACCCCGACTCAATGCCACATCGATCTAGCATGTAACACCTCATATCACTTTGCGGCCTCACGCACGGTATTCCCACGGGTGTCGCCTTACCTTTGCCCAGGACCGTTTGCGCCTTTTGGCACACGTATATGATAGTGTCGCTAGCATCCATATGATAAGGAGCCCGGGCTGACATGGCTAGTTGTAAACCCCAAGTGGCACAGACTTACAGGGACAGGCACCCATGACCCAGCATCGAACGTGTCGGTCATCAGCGAGTGAATCCAGGCTGTAGCACTGGGCTAGCAGGACTCCGGTATTCATCGCGTGACATTTCCCCGAAGGGACAGACACAGGAACGAAGAAGGACACATGCCAGCCAGCCTAAGTGTTCCGGAGCAGTAGCAAGCTACCATGGCTCGGTGGAAACACTAGGAGACATTTCCCGGTAAGAGAGGCTACTAAAGATAAACAACTAGATAGTCAGATCCCACACATACCAAGCATTTCAATAACATACACACAATATGCTCGATATGTGCAAACACAACATGGCATCACAACATGACTCTACGACTCAAGTATTTATCCAATAGGCTCCGAGGAGCGAGATATTACAAACATGAGTCTCATGACCCAACATTCAGAGCATACAAATAAAAGCACAAGCAGAAGCTATCATGTCTGAGTACAGACATCTATAAATGAAAAAGGCTGAGAAGCCTGACTATCTACCAGATCCTGCCGAGGCACAAGATCGTAGCTGAGGTAACAAGCTAAACGTCGAAGTCCACGCGGAACTACTAGCGAGACCGAAGTCTCTCTGCAAAAACATAAATAGGCAAACGTGAGTACAAATGTACCCAGCAAGACTTACATCAGAACTATCTACATATGCATCATTATCAACAAAGGGGATGGTGGGGTTTAACTACAGCAAGCCAGCTTTGACTCGGTGGCTATCCTGAACTACGACTGCAAGTAACTCTTTTGAGGTGGCGCACACGAGTCCACATATTCACCATATCAATACACCACTATGGATCCGCTCCCGTCTCCCTACGAGAACGCCATCCATAGCACTCACGCTTATCTTGCGCATTTTAAAGTATCCACTTTCACTTGTCTATGAACTGATATAAGCAACCCAGAAGTCCTTTACCGCGGACACGGCTATTCGAATAGATGATGTTAACCCTGCAGGGGTGTACTTCTTCATACATGTTTCCACCACTTAGCGTCTGCACACGGCATGTGCTCGGCAGACTTCAAGCGAAAGCCGACGTGGGTGTAGACCACGACCTACCTAAACACTCAAGTCTCTAGTCCAGGTTTATCGCCTATTCGGGTTCCATCCATGAGGAGATCCGGCCGGAGTTTCGCTCACAGCCCCAAACGATGTGAACAGGGTTCCCGAGATACCAAACGGGCATCCGGTACACCGTGCCACGTACCTACCGCATCACAGCCCACCCCTACGGTCAGCGCTGTCCACGGCCTCCAGTAAGCTACAAACACCAGAAACTACTTGCAACTCCTGGACAGAGGACTAGGGTGAATAAGAAGTCGAGCGGGGTCATATTTCAGGGCCCAATGTATGGTAGTAGCTGAATCATGGATCACAAACACAGAACTCAGTTCCTGAGGACGGCTTCAATGAGACAACCCACCATGTACTCCTACATGGCCTCTATACCAACACTGTCAGGACCCCGACTCGATGTCACATCGATCTAGCCGGTAACACCTCATATCACTTTGCGGCCTCACGCACGGTATCCCCACGGGTGTCGCCTTACCTTTGCCCGGGACCGTTTGCGCCTTTTGGCTCACGTATATGATAGTGTCGCTAGCATCCATATGATAAGGAGCCCGGGCTGACATGACTAGTCGTAAACCCAAAGTGGCACAGACTTACAGGGACAGGCATCCATGACCCAGCTTCGAACGTGTCGGTCATCAGCAAGTGGGTCCGGGCTGTAGCACTGGGCTAGCAGGACTCCGGTAAACCGGGCTGTAGCGGGCTAACAGGACTCCGATACTCAAAGCGTGACATTTCCCCGAAGGGACAGACACAGGAACGAAGAAGGACACATGCCGGCCAGCCTAAGTGTTCCGGAGCAGTAGCAAGCTACCATGGCTCGGTGGAAACACTAGGAGACATTTCCCGGTAAGAGAGGCTACTAAAGATAAACAACTAGATAGTCAGATCCCACACATACCAAGCATTTCAATAGCATACACACAATATGCTCGATATGTGCAATACAACATGGCATCACAAAATGACTCTACGACTCAAGTAATTTATTCAATAGGCTCCGAGGAGCGAGATATTACAAACAGGGGTCTCATGACCCAACATTCAGAGCATACAAATCAAAGCACAAGCGGAAGCTATCATGTCTGGGTACAGACATCTATAAATGAAAAAGGCTGAGAAGCCTGACTATCTATCAGATCCTACCGAGGGCACAAGATCGTAGCTGAGGTATCAAGCTAAACGTCGAAGTCCAAGCGGAACTACTAGTGAGACTGAAGTCTCTCTGCAAAACATAAAATAGGCAAACGTGAGTACAAATGTACCCAGCAAGACTTACATCAGATCTATCTACATATGCATCATTATCAACAAGGGGGTGGAGGGGTTTGACTGCAGCAAGCCAGCTTTGACTCGGTGGCTATCCTAAACTACGACTGCAAGCGACTCTTTTGAGGTGGCGCACACGAGTCCACATATTCACCATATCAATACACCACTATGGATCCGCTCCCGTCTCCCTACGAGAACGCCATCCATAGCACTCACGCTTATCTTGCGTATTTTAGAGTATCCACTTTCACTTGTCTATGAACTAATATAAGCAACCCAGAAGTCCTTTTCCGCGGACACGGCTATTCGAATAGATGATGATAACCCTGCAGGGGTGTACTTCTTCACACACGCTCTCACCACTTACCGCCGTTTACACGACATGTACTCGGCAACCTTCAAGCGGAAGCCCAACGTGGGTGTCGGCCACGGCCTACCTAAACACTCGAGTCTCTAGTCCAGGTTTATCGCCTATTCGGGTTCCATCCATGAGGAGATCCGGCCGGAGTTTCGCTCACAGCCCCAAACGATGTGAACAGGGTTCCGTGACACCAAACGGGCGCCCGGTATACCCGGCCACGTGCCTACCGCATCACAGCCCACCCCTCCGGTCAGCGCTGCCCACGGCCTCCAGCATACTACAAACACCAGAAACTACTTGCAACTCCTGGACAGAGGACAAGGGTGATCAAGAAGCCGAGAGGGTCCATTGGTTTCGGGCGCAATGCGTGGTAGTAGCTGAATCATGGATCACAAACACAGAACTCAGTTCCTGAGGACGGCTGCAATGAGACAACCCACCATGTACTCCTACATGGCCTCTCACCGCTACCTTTACCAAATCGTGTTCACACGCTTAGCTCACACACCGTAGGACATGTTCACACACCTCTGATTCATCCCGGATGAATCAGACCTGACTCGACTCTAAGCAGTAGCAGGCATGACAAACAAGCATGAATGAGTAGGCACAACAGGGCTCAAACAACTCCGACTCATGCTAGTGGGTTTCATCTATTTACTGTGGCAATGACAGGTCATGCAAAGGATAAAGGGGTTCAGCTACCGCAGCAGGTAACAGATGAATCGTTGTTGTCCTAATGCAGTAAAAGAGAGCAGGATCGAGAGAGTGGGATTGTATCGGAATGAACAAGGGGGTTTTGCTTGCCTGGCACTTCTGAAGATAACATTGAGTCTTCATCAGTGTCAACGATCACAACGTCGGAACATCCTCTACCGGGAGGGAACAGATACCGGCAACAAAGAAGAAATACAATCAATGCAATGCACAATATGATGCATGCTCATGACATGGCAATATGAATGTGTTTTGAGCTAATGCAACTAGCAACAGATTAAATGAAGTTGGTTTGAATATAAGATTCAAATTCAAACTCCATATGTGATTATTCAGATGCCATTTATATGATTTGTGCTAAACAGCACCTATAAGTTGTTCTAACATGCATGAAAATAGTACAGATGGATAGATTGGATTTTTCTGGTCATTTTTCATATATAATTTATCTCATTTGGAGTTACGGTTGAATTTCTATGATTTTTAGAAGTTTTTACAATTTTCTGGAATTTCCTGAATAATATAAATCCAGAAATGAATTATGGCGTCAGCACCACGTCACTGTGACGTCAGTAGAGTCAACTGGGCTGGCTCGGGTCAAACCTGACGTGGGGGGGGTCCACACGTCAGTGACATAGGTTAGACAGGGGGGTTAGTTTAGTTTAATTAAAGATTAGGGGCACTAGGGCCCACATGTCAGTGTCAGGGGGTTAGATTAGGTGGTGATTAGCATTAAGCTAATCACCTGATGGCGGGGTCCACCTATCATGGACCCAGGGGAGGTCAAACCCCTGGTCAGTAGGGTCAATCCCGCCGGCGTCTCGATGCCGGCGAGGCCCGGGACGGTGGCGGCCGTCGGAAACACGCTACAGGGCACGGGCGAGGCCGTGCTTGGGCTCGTTGGAGAGCCCTTGCTCCCGTGCGTCGAACGGTGCGGTTGCTGGGTCGTGGGGAGGCCGGAGCTGACGACGGCGAGCTCCAAGGCGGCGGCCGGAGTTCGGCCAACGGCGGGTTAGGCGATGCAGGGCGCTAGGGGAGGCGTTGGTGCGTGCTACGTGCTCCTGGTGAGGTGTGGAGCACGATGGTGTGCCCGACTTCGAGCCACAGTGGCTCTGGCCACGACGGCGACGAGGCACGGCGGCGGCGAGCTTCGGCCGTGGTGGAAGATGGAGCTAGGGGACGGGAACAGGGGAAGCGAGCAAAGAGGAGGCAGCAGTAGCTCACAGGGAGAACGATGAGGTGGTCAGCGAGCTCGGGGGCGTCTTTGGTGCTGCGAATCGAACGGCGGCGATCGCCGGCCGTGGCGATGAAGATGGTGGTGATGGCGGCGTTGCAGCGCGTCCGTGGCGTCGTGGCTTGTCGAGGAGGTCGGGGACGTCGAGACGGAGCTCGCAGGCACAGCGAGGGGTCGAGGGGGAGACGGTGGCCGCGGCGTTACGGTGGCGCGGCTGCGGCTGCGCTCGGGCTCGAGAGGGAGAGGGAGCGGAAGAGGGGAAGAGTTCGGGAGAGAGTGAGAGAGCGGTCGGGGCTGCGTGGCGTCGTCCGGGGCGTCGCTAGGGAGGCCGGGGAGGAAGCAGGAGGTGGCCAGGGGAAGCAGGAGGTGGCCGAGCAGGGTGGAGGTGGCACGCGCGGCGGTGTCGCGGTGTCCGTCCTCCTGGCAGGGAGGAAGACGACAGGGGAGGGGGGCGGCGGTGGGCTGGGCCGTTGGGGGAGCTGGGCCAGGTAAGTGGGCGCCAGGTAGGTGGCCCAGGTGGCCTTCTCTCCCTTTCTTTTATTTCCTCTTTTCTATTTCTATTTTCTGTAGTTTGTTTTGATTTAGTTTTAGACACTAAATCATTTTTTATAAATCCTGAGAATAATTGTGGACATTAACTGAATTATTACAGAGGCCCTCAACTATTTCCAGAATTGTTGGAGCATTTAAAAATATTAACAGTATTTAAATGCCCCAATTCAAATACAATATGGTTTAATCAAAAATCCAAAAATGTCTTGGAAAAATATCCATCATCTCTGGATATGGTTTTCACCCTTTTCCAGTAATCATGAACATTTTTGCAAACCAATTTGGGTTCTTTGAAAATATTTTGAAGTTGAACCTATTTGCAATGCTTTGGTGCTAGGGCTTGGTCATCCCCATTTCAAATTTCATAAAATTTAAACATGTTGCATGGATGCTAAAGCAAAAACAAACAAGGGCTGATCTGGGGCTGTGACATCTCACCCCCACTAAACAAAAATCTCGTCCCGAGATTCAAGCGTAGGGTAAGGTGAAGGGGGAACGCAAACTAGTACAATCTTCGCGATCCAGGTTGCACTTCAACTGAACGTTGATTTGTTCACCATCATTTTCTCGAAGTCTTGCTCTGAGAACTCCAACTAACATGACAACGAGAGGAAAGGAAAGACCCTAAAAGAATCATTCTTCTCGGAGGTCGAACAACTCAGGAGTAACTCTCGGGATGAGACATAGCAACATCTCTTGAGCTGAGAGACGAAGCACAGATCTGAAGAAATGGAGTGAGACAGATGACGAGGGTTCACTAGGTAGACAACAACTTCACGCTTAAGGTGGTAATCGGTTGTCAACGTAGCGAGGAGTTGAATTGCCATGATACCATAACGATGCACCTTAGGGAAGGTGACTCGTAGATATATCCCCTTAAGTGGCAAAAAGAATTACCTTTGATTCAAAGATCATTGAAACTCTTTATACCAGCCTAAGGCAATCACAAGCGATCATTTGGAGGGGGTCGGTAGAATGGCATACTCGGACTTGGATGATGTGGATTACCTTGTTGAAGACAACGTAATGGATGAATTTGCTTATCACCGGAAATGGAAGAGACCCATGGTAGAATGGCACAATGGCGGTGCAAGCTGGGAGCAGATTGCAAATGCTGGGAATGATTCTGGTAACTGGGGAAGAACCCAACAATAGAGAGTGAATTCACTGTTTGAATAGGTCATAGCATTGCCGAGGAAACTGAGAGCAAACCCAGTTAGTGCCGATGATAACACGTAGCGCTTGTGCGTGCTCTCAAGAACTTGAGCATTTCCACATTCATCAAGGTTTTATCAATATCCGTGTCAAGGATCCTGGCAACACAACTTGCTACCACGATGAATGATGATGGATGATGCAGATGCAAAGGAAGATAACACTTCTCAGATTTCATCTTAGCGAGGTCAAGGAAATAAAATCTGGATGATCGACCGAGAGACATTTAGCACTCCGCTTCTAATGTTCTTCTTGATGTGCTAGTGTAACCCATTCATAGATATGGTTTGATATCTAGAACATCAAGTAAAGGTCGGACTTCGGGAGCACAAGAATCCATAAGGAACAACTAGGGAGGTAAATCCTACGAAATCCTTATGGGGAGGTGGCCAACTTCCTCAATCAAGATATTATAATAACAGGTCTTCCGGATGGGTGTGTTGGCCACGACATCCACTTTACCGGTTTCCAAGGGATCGATATTATAGTTCTTGGAAAATGTTCCAAACCATCATATCTGCCTGAGATTCAGATCTGGTTGGTGTCAGGATATTCCAGACTCATCGAGTCTAGGAAGAAAAACGAAAGTTTGCAACACAAATCGACGAGATGACGTTGCGAGATTCTCGGGGAATGAACTACGATAGTAAGCTCCAAAACATGAGCTGGTTCTGCTACACACATGTGAACACGCTGTCCCAGACAAGCATGACCACATAGTAGTCTTATAATAAAACACTACCGAGTTCAGGAGGGGGAACCATCAACGAGGGTATCGAAGTCCTTACATAAGTCCGGATTAGCTCTTATGAAGAAACTCCTTCTCCTTGAACAAATCAATCAGTGGCTTGGTGTGCTAGGGATACATATAGATTGAAGGTTGCAAGTCTTCAAACCACAGCATTCTTCGCACATGTGCATGACTGATTTGGAATGATTCCAAAGAAAGCAACATTGACTTTCTCGAATCCACGGCGGCAACTTGCATCAGATGCACATGAATTAAAGGAAGTCACAACCTTCATCCAAACATATGCTTCATGAGCTAGCATGAACAAATGCTTTCAAAAGTTTCCAACACTAGCTTAATGTTCAACAAAATCATGGAGGAGATAAGGATGTTGTCAATGGGCTCAACAACAATTCATCTAGGTTTCCTTTTAAAAGGAATTCCATAGTTAAGTGAACACGGTGATAGCATTGGTCAGACCAAAGATGTAATGGTGTATGCTCGAGGGATCAACCACGAATAAGACAACATTACGAGCATCGTTGGTACTGATTTGATTTGACGATAGCCCACACTCAAATCAAAGGATTGATAAGACAATAGGTCCAGCAACTGATCACAAGGACCAATCGATGAAGATATCATCTTTCTTCAACACACACTACACAAGAATATCCCTTTGGAACGAACTAAGTCAGGCAAGCTTTTATCTTCCAACTCTCCAAGTTGTTGTCTAGCTTAACCAACTAGCTCAGGGATATGTAACACCGATTCTTGGAGAGAAGGTGGTTCACAAGAAACCAACTTGATCACGAGCTCAACATAACAGTCAGGGAACAACCTGGTAATACTTCCGAGAAGATATTCGGAAAATCACGAACCACCGGTATGTTACTAAGCTCGAGAACAATCTCGCTTTTGAGGGCAAGACGATATGATCAAATGAGTGAGGACTTGACAAGATCCTAACTCATCAATCGAAGGGTGCACCGAAATAAGGACTAGGTAGCACGATCAGTCTTAGAAGGATGATTCAAAAACCAACACGCTAAGAATGAAATTATTATCCTTTAACTACCAAGCAACGAGGTTGCTGGGAGTATTGATTTCACACATCACAATTCATTTGTCGGTATTCCGGTTGCATCAACACGAGGGCCGAGGAATGACTAATGATGGTGAGAAGTATCACTACGTGAAAATTCATGAGAGTTGGTGCAGTTCTCATGACAATTCTGACATAAAGGGGGTAATACTCCAAGGTAGAACAGAACCAAAAGCTGGATTGGCATTTGATCTGCGGCATACAACTTCTTTGACTCAATCCTGGATATGGAAGAGGTACTGGAGTTTGTTTCTCCTAGTCATTCCGAACTAGAACGGCTTGACGGACCACAAGAATAACGAGCATCGGTGAACACGAATGCACGACATCAACTTGACTATCAACTGCTGGACAAGGGTCAAATACAACTACAGAGGGACAACTCAAAAGAACATATGATTTCCTGAGTTGTGGATGCATGGTTTAGCATGTCGAACGAAGTTCAACATATTTCTTCCGGATAACCCATGTAGAAAGGTAGAACTGGCAGAGCCACAATATATAATGGAGAACTCATCAAGAGCACTCTGGTTGTGATCGTTCAGTTCAACGAGGAACTTCTGCCATAAGTAGTTCATGGTATTTGGAAGAAGAAGATATCACGGACTTCAAGGACTATCGCAAAGGTTACTAATAACCTAAGGGAGCTAGCAATTACTATCAACATGAAGTAAGTAGGGTGGATCTCGGGTTCAAGAACCCAGGAATAGAATACCTACTAACTAAATGGCATCGCGGGATCCTTTCAATAATGACGGCCAGAATCATCACACCGGGAACACAAAACATGGCTAGACTACTAGATGATCCCCTGAGACACCTAGGGTCATAATAATAACTCCAACATAAAGTCGAGGCAGTAGAATACCTCAACTCAACAATTAGTGTGATTGAGCTGGCATAAAGGAACATCGAAACCAGAGGGAAAGGATTTGCAAATGCATCAGACTATTTAGAAACCTGGAATGACTCGGACAGCATAATGGCTGTAAATGCTCAGAAAAGATTTGAGACATTCACAAAAATGGTGGCATAACCACTCAGAGGCACAATATCAAGGTCTCGAGATCAACAGTTAACATACAAAAGTACTAGGAACTGAAACGAGGCTTAAGTCCAACAATCTATAAGTCTACGGATTAGTAACACGTGATCCTGATAGAAAGAAGAGATAGCTTAGTTCTTAATCCCCGTAGGAAAGATAAGATGACTCAGATCAGAAAGGCATGAGGTATAAGGAGTAAAAAAAAACCTTATGTTCCATCCCACAATCAATTTCCTTATATAACTAAGAATTTCTAGACTCAACTTCGACCAGTTTGGCTTGGTAATCCTACAGGCAGTCAAGCTCTGATACCAACGCTGTCAGGACCCCGACTCAATGCCACATCGATCTAGCATGTAACACCTCATATCACTTTGCGGCCTCACGCACGGTATTCCCACGGGTGTCGCCTTACCTTTGCCCGGGACCGTTTGCGCCTTTTGGCACACGTATATGATAGTGTCGCTAGCATCCATATGATAAGGAGCCCGGGCTGACATGGCTAGTTGTAAACCCAAAGTGGCACAGACTTACAGGGACAGGCATCCATGACCCAGCATCGAACGTGTCGGTCATCAGCGAGTGAATCCAGGCTGTAGCACTGGGCTAGCAGGACTCCGGTATTCATCGCGTGACATTTCCCCGAAGGGACAGACACAGGAACGAAGAAGGACACATGCCAGCCAGCCTAAGTGTTCCGGAGCAGTAGCAAGCTACCATGGCTCGGTGGAAACACTAGGAGACATTTCCCGGTAAGAGAGGCTACTAAAGATAAACAACTAGATAGTCAGATCCCACACATACCAAGCATTTCAATAACATACACACAATATGCTCGATATGTGCAAACACAACATGGCATCACAACATGACTCTACGACTCAAGTATTTATCCAATAGGCTCCGAGGAGCGAGATATACAAACATGAGTCTCATGACCCAACATTCAGAGCATACAAATAAAAGCACAAGCGGAAGCTATCATGTCTGAGTACAGACATCTATAAATGAAAAAGGCTGAGAAGCCTGACTATCTACCAGATCCTGCCGAGGCACAAGATCATAGCTGAGGTAACAAGCTAAATGTCGAAGTCCACGCGGAACTACTAGCGAGACCGAAGTCTCTCTGCAAAAACATAAATAGGCAAACGTGAGTACAAATGTACCCAGCAAGACTTACATCAGAACTATCTACATATGCATCATTATCAACAAAGGGGATGGTGGGGTTTAACTGCAGCAAGCCAGCTTTGACTCGGTGGCTATCCTGAACTACGACTGCAAGTAACTCTTTTGAGGTGGCGCACACGAGTCCACATATTCACCATATCAATACACCACTATGGATCCGCTCCCGTCTCCCTACGAGAACGCCATCCATAGCACTCACGCTTATCTTGCGTATTTTAGAGTATCCACTTTCACTTGTCTATGAACTGATATAAGCAACCCAGAAGTCCTTTTCCGCGGACACGGCTATTCGAATAGATGATGATAACCCTGCAGGGGTGTACTTCTTCACACATGCTCTCACCACTTACCGCTGTTTACACGACATGTACTCGGCAACCTTCAAGCGGAAGCCCAACGTGGGTGTCGGCCACGGCCTACCTAAACACTCGAGTCTCTAGTCCAGGTTTATCGCCTATTCGGGTTCCATCCATGAGGAGATCCGGCCGGAGTTTCGCTCACAGCCCCAAACGATGTGAACAGGGTTCCGTGACACCAAACGGGCGCCCGGTATACCCGGCCACGTGCCTACCGCATCACAGCCCACCCCTCCGGTCAGCGCTGCCCACGGCCTCCAGCATACTACAAACACCAGAAACTACTTGCAACTCCTGGACAGAGGACAAGGGTGATCAAGAAGCCGAGAGGGTCCATTGGTTTCGGGCCCAATGTGTGGTAGTAGCTGAATCATGGATCACAAACACAGAACTCAGTTCCTGAGGACGGCTGCAATGAGACAACCCACCATGTACTCCTACATGGCCTCTCACCGCTACCTTTACCAAATCGTGTTCACACGCTTAGCTCACACACCGTAGGACATGTTCACACACCTCTGATTCATCCCGGATGAATCAGACCTGACTCGACTCTAAGCAGTAGCAGGCATGACAAACAAGCATGAATGAGTAGGCACAACAGGGCTCAAACAACTCCTACTCATGCCAGTGGGTTTCATCTATTTACTGTGGCAATGACAGGTCATGCAAAGGATAAAGGGGTTCAGCTACCGCAGCAGGTAACAAATGAATCGTTGTTGTCCTAATGCAGTAAAAGAGAGCAGGAGCGAGAGAGTGGGATTGTATCGGAATGAACAAGGGGGTTTTGCTTGCCTGACACTTCTGAAGATAACATTGAGTCTTCATCAGTGTCAACGATCACAACGTCGGAACATCCTCTACCGGGAGGGAACAGATACCGGCAACAAAGAAGAAATACAATCAATGCAATGCACAATATGATGCATGCTCATGACATGGCAATATGAATGTGTTTTGAGCTAATGCAACTAGCAACAGATTAAATGAAGTTGGTTTGAATATAAGATTCAAATTCAAACTCCATATGTGATTATTCAGATGCCATTTATATGATTTGTGCTAAACAGCACCTATAAGTTGTTCTAACATGCATGAAAATAGTACAGATGGATAGATTGGATTTTTCTGGTCATTTTTCATATATAATTTATCTCATTTGGAGTTACGGTTGAATTTCTATGATTTTTAGAAGTTTTTACAATTTTCTGGAATTTCCTGAATAATATAAATCCAGAAATGAATTATGGCGTCAGCACCACGTCACTGTGACGTCAGCAGAGTCAACTGGGCTGGCTCGGGTCAAACCTGACGTGGGGGGGTCCACACGTCAGTGACACAGGTTAGACAGGGGGGTTAGTTTAGTTTAATTAAAGATTAGGGGCACTAGGGCCCACATGTCAGTGTCAGGGGGTTAGATTAGGTGGTGATTAGCATTAAGCTAATCACCTGATGGCAGGGTCCACCTGTCATGGACCCAGGGGAGGTCAAACCCCTGGTCAGTAGGGTCAATCCCGCCGGCGTCTCAACGCCGGCGAGGCCCGGGATGGTGGCGGCCGTCGGAAACACGCTACAGGGCACGGGCGAGGCCGTGCTTGGGCTCGTTGGAGAGCCCTTGCTCCCGCGCGTCGAACGGTGCGGTTGCTGGGTCGTGGGGAGGCCGGAGCTGACGACGGCGAGCTCCAAGGCGGCGGCCGGAGTTCGGCCAACGGCGGGTTAGGCGATGCAGGGCGCTAGGGGAGGCGTTGGTGCGTGCTACGTGCTCCTGGTGAGGTGTGGAGCACGGTGGTGTGCCCGGCTTCGAGCCACAGTGGCTCTGGCCACGACGGCGACGAGGGACGGCGGCGGCGAGCTTCGGCCGTGGTGGAAGATGGAGCTAGGGGACGGGAACAGGGGAAGCGAGCAAAGAGGAGGCAGCAGGAGCTCACAGGGAGAACGATGAGGTGGTCAGTGAGCTCGGGGGCGTCTTTGGTGCTGCGAATCGAATGGCAGCGATCGCCGGCCGTGGCGATGAAGATGGTGGTGATGGCGGCGTTGCAGCGCGTCCGTGGCGTCGTGGCTTGTCGAGGAGGTCGGGGACGTCGAGACGGAGCTCGCAGGCACAGCGAGGGGTCGAGGGGGAGACGGTGGCCGCGGCGTTACGGTGGCGCGGCTGCGGCTGCGCTCGGGCTCGAGAGGGAGAGGGAGCGGAAGAGGGGAAGAGTTCGGGAGAGAGTGAGAGAGCGGTCGGGGCTGCGTGGCGTCGTCCGGGGCGTCGCTAGGGAGGCCCGGGAGGAAGCAGGAGGTGGCCAGGGGAAGCAGGAGGTGGCCGAGCAGGGTGGAGGTGGCGCGCGCGGCGGTGTCGCGGTGTCCGTCC
>NC_041382.1:201037293-201052935 GCF_002162155.2 Triticum dicoccoides
TCCGTCCTCCTGGCAGGGAGGAAGACGACAGGGGAGGGGGGGGGCGGCGGTGGGCTGGGCCGTTGGGGGAGCTGGGCCAGGTAAGTGGGCGCCAGGTAGGTGGCCCAGGTGGCCTTCTCTCCCTTTCTTTTATTTCCTCTTTTCTATTTCTATTTTCTGTAGTTTGTTTTGATTTAGTTTTAGACACTAAATCATTTTTTATAAATCCTGAGAATAATTGTGGACATTAACTGAATTATTACAGAGGCCCTCAACTATTTCCAGAATTGTTGGAGCATTTAAAAATATTAACAGTATTTAAATGCCCCAATTCAAATACAATACGGTTTAATCAAAAATCCAAAAAAGTCTTGGAAAAATATCCATCATCTCTGGATATGGTTTTCACCCTTTTCCAGTAATCATGAACATTTTTGCAAACCAATTTGGGTTCTTTGAAAATATTTTGAAGTTGAACCTATTTGCAATGCTTTGGTGCTAGGGCTTGGTCATCCCCATTTCAAATTTCATAAAATTTAAACATGTTGCATGGATGCTAAAGCAAAAACAAACAAGGGCTGATCTGGGGCTGTGACATTCTATTTATCTGACATTTGTTCTGATTTAGTAATAATACTAAATCAATTTATTTTCTTCTGAAAATTAATGTAGGAACTTAATTGGATTATTCCAAAGCCCCACAGTAAAAATCAAAATTATTGGACAATATTTCATATATAATAAAATATTTCCCCAACGCAAATAATTACTGGATTAACTCAAATGGCCAAAAATAAATACTTCTAAGCTCCCAAAAATATTGGTTGGGATTTTACCTCTGGCCAATATTTTTAGAGAAAATTAGGAACATTTTCTTGGGCCAAATTGAAACAATTTTTATCTGGGTCATTTCCAAAAATGATTTCTGAGGGTTTCACAAATCCCCATTTCAAAATTAAATGGAATTTAAACATGATGCACAACTGACTAGCTGGTCTAGGTCATACCAGAACTAGGGATGTGACATCAACCCCGTTCTCTTGAACGCTTCCGCTTAGCGATCTACAAGGGTATGTAGATGCACTCCCCTTCCCCTCGTTGCTAGATTACTCCATAGATTGATCTTGGTGATGCGTAGAAAATTTTAAATTTCTGCTACGATCCCCAACAGGCAGTTCTTGGCTGAAATTCACGCTGGACTCGGCGGTCACCACGCTGCAGCTCAGTCCCTTATTAGCAAGGCCTTCCGTACAGGGTTTTATTGGCCGACGGCCCGAGCGTATGCATAGGACCTTGTCCAACATTGCATCAGATTCCAACTCTTTGCCAACCAAAGCCATATGCCCCCCACTGCCTTACAAACAATCCCCATCACTTGGCCTTTTGCGGTCTGGAGACTCGACATGGTCAGACCCCTTAAAGGAGGAAGGCATAAGAGAAAGTATCTGCTGGTCATGGTGGATAAATTCACTAAGTGGATAGAGGCCATACCAGTCAAAACGGCCGAAGCGGGGCCGGTAATAGGTTTATATCCGGCGTGGTACACCGTTAAGGTGTCCCACACAGCATAATCACCGATAATGGCTCTAATTTCACAGCCGATGAAGTGAGAACCTGGTGTGCTAATGTGGGCATTAAGCTCCATTACGCCTATGTCTATCACCCGCAGACAAACGGTCAAGTCGAACGGGCTAATGGTCTTATTATGAGAGGCATCAAACCTAGACTAGTGCGGTCTTTGAAAGAATCAGACAAGCACTGGGTGGAGGAACTTGACTCCGTACTCTGGGGGCTGCGGACCACGCCCAACCGCACTACTAGATATACACATTTCTTCATGGTGTACGGTGCAGAAGTAGTGTTACCCTGCGATATTATTCATGACTCACCTCGAGTGCGCATGTACGAAGAGAGAGAAGGCGAGCTTGATCGGCAGGACAACTTATATGCCCTGGAGGAGGAGCGCGACATCGCAAAAGCCCGTTCCGCATTTTATCAACAGCAGGCTCGCAGGTATCAAAGTAGAGAAGTGCGGGCCAAGACTTATAACGTTGGTGAACTCATTCTACGCCTGCCGGAGAAGAAAAAGGACAAACTCAAGCCCAAGTGGGAGGGTCCCTTCATCATTGACGAAGTTCTCACCGGAGGAGCGTACCGCCTGCGTGATGCGTCAGACAATCACCTGGAGCCGAACCCCTAGGATGCGGCCAGACTTCGACGATTTTATGCCTAGCGCCGAACTCTGTGTTCGTCTCCTTCCTCCTGTTATTAATGTTATTTTTTCTCTCTTTTCATTTTTATCTTTTTTCGTTTTGCTCTTTAGCCCTACGGCTTTAGTACGACTAGACCGTCCTCCCCTGATGCATACATCTCCACATATGTACGTTCATTATACCCGGGGGCTTCTCGTACAGAAGCTTGCTATTATTCTTCAAGCATCAAGCTCACCACATATGTGTTTTTTCACATGTACCTTTTCTTTGCCATTATATGCATCGATATGACTAAAGTTTTGGCCAAGCTGGGTTGCCTGGCTCCTGTGCTTATGCCCTACATTCCCATTAGTTCGGCTAGGGCATAAAGGGAGCACCTCTGCGATTGTTACTGTCGGGTCATCCGGGTGTGTACCTCAGACTGGGTGAAGCCAAAAGCTAGCGTTCTTAAGGGAATATTCGGTCGGCGAATTGAAGATGTTTCCGCATTCACTCCATTGTGAAACCCCAGAAGTTACTTACTCTATGATTTTTTCAATCACAGTTCGGACATGCACATTAAACGCATGCACACCTAGGTAAAGGAACCCTTAGTGGAGGTGGCTTCTCGTATAACATAACTAGCCGGATACACGTTGTCTGTTCAAGCAACTATGACCCCGACGCCTGGTTCCCATGCATACCCCGGTATACTCTACCATTAGGGTATTCGTTAACACTCCGCACCTTCAGGTCTAGGAAAAGGTCGGCCATGACAATTGTTTTTATTATCAAGCTAGAAGGATAGTACATAGTCACTTAGGACACAAAGACTTGCTCCTCTATACCGTCCAACAGGCGGTCTAATTTACAATCCTGTTGGGAGTATCTAGCAGCCACCTCCACTTGGCCATATACTAAACTAACGGGAATTTCTTCCCCATTTGACCCTAGCAGTCCGACCTGGGCCATGTGATTCGGGTCCAGCTTGGTATATCATGTTTTTACCATGGCCATGGCCTCTCGCGCACCCTCTCGGCAGGCCGATATCTTCCATAGTCGGATACGCCGCCGCGCTCCCTTGAACAGCTCTACAAGCTTCTCCATACTCCCTGGAGGGGAGTCGGATGGCCATAAGGCCTTGACTACACTCCACATTGCCTGCCGAGCTTGCTCGTGCAACTGCGACAAACCTTGCAAAAGATCACTTGATGATCCGGACAACTCCTCTTTGGGACATCCCGCTAATATACCTGCAATCATGGCTATATCAGCTACTTTTACTTCCAAACTGTTATAAGGTAAATACGGCCACATACTGAATATGCCGCCTTGCAGTTTTTTGTTCTCCTTCACGGAGTCTGCCAGCTGGGCCCGTACATCTTTTAGTTCTTCGCGCAATTGGGTGTTCGCATCCTGGAGCTTGTTTTTCTCCGGAACGACTTTTGTTAGCACATGCTCGCCCGCTGCTAGCAGTTTTTTGGCTCCATGTTCTCCGCTTCGAGCGGTGTCCAGCTGTCTTGCAGTTGGTCTAATGATCCGATAAAAAGGTAAGCAACTAAGTTTGCATTATTATGTACCATTATGTTTTCTCGATGGAGAGAAACAACTAGGGGATGCCTTCTTGGATTTCTCCAATTCGGCATTGGCAGCAGTTAGCTGGCTTTGACACTTTTCTAGTTCCTGAGCTAACAGAGTGTTCTTCTCTGTAAGCACCTGGTTATACATTGATCCTTAAATCAGTTGTATCAACTACTTTAAGTCTCGGGGGCTACTTGTATATGCTTATTAAATCTACACTTACCTGCACATCTTTTAAATGCTGCTCTGTGGCTCTATTAAGCCCATCTCAAGCAGCTCGAATATATGCATCAGCCGAGCGGAAGGCGTTAAATGCCTCTTCTAAAAAGCCAGGGTCTTGTAAAACAGCCCTGCGGCGCCGATGATTCATGGCGCTCTCCACTTCCGAGTTGGTGACGGGTACATCATCCGAATCCTCGGCTGGAGGATAGTTCGTCGTCACCCCCGCATCAGCCCCCATCTTCACGGCAGGATATGGATCCTAGCTGCAGGGAGTATGACCGGCTGAACCCCCGGATATAGTCCGGCACACTTTTTTCCTGATACAGGGTAAATGGAAAGGTCACAGTTGGATGTGACTGCCAAGGTGCATATTGGCAAATTCATACCTCTTTGATGAAGGCTCGACTGTATCTTCGTTTTCCTTCCTCTTTGAAGGCTTGCTTGGTGTGGGGGACGCTCTCTTCGGAGATGCCCCCGGGGCAGCATGGCGCGCCTAACGCCTCCCCTTTTGAGCACATGACAGTGCGGTGGGTGAGGAGGAATGAGAAAACTCTCTTGGACAAGGTATCTCCGGATCACTTACATGTGAAGCAGGAAGGAGGCCGGGGTAATCAGCGATGGTGGGTACATCTGTACCGGCATAGCTCATCTGATAGAATATTTCATCGTCGAGCTCCACAAATATGTTCGGATCTTCCTCATATCTAGGGTCAAGATCCCGGTTGCGATTCTCCGGCTGAGGGGCAGGGTCATGGATCCCCTCGACAGCCTTTCGCCATTCCTGTTATAAGCAGATAAGATACTGCCTGTGAAGAATGATTCAGGGGCAGGAGTAAAATAGTGAAGCTGAAGCTTACCCAGCTGGGAGGTTTATACATGGAAAATTCGTCTCGAAATTGGAGATGAGTGAACTCCTCCTTCTCCCCTGTATATAGCTCAGCCAGTATTTTGGCCAAGGCAGTGGGGGTCTTCGGGCCCTTCTGACCGTAGCGTGAGGCGTCGTCTTCCCCGTTATAATGCCACATGGGCAGCCCTCGGTATTGGAATGGTTGGACCCCCCGCGTTATAGAGATCGCCATTACCTCGACTATTGACAATCCGGATTGGGCAAGCATCTTAATCTTGCCCAGTAGCAGGCTGATCTCTGCACTATCCTCTTTGTCGGTGTCAAAACCGACGGATCTCGGGTAGGGGGTCCCGAACTGTGCATCTAAGGCGGATGGTAACACGAGGCAGGGGACATGATGTATTACCAGGTTCGGGCCCTCTTGATGGAGGTAAAACCCTACGTCCTGCTTGATTATACTTGATAATATGGGTATTACAAGAGTTGATCTACCACGAGATCGGAGAGGCTAAACCCTAGAAGCTATCCTATGGTATGATTGTATGTTGTCCTATGGACTAAAGCCCTCAGGTTTATATAGACACCGGAGGGGGCTAGGGTTACACAAGGTCGGTTACAAAGGAGGAGATATACATACCCGTATTGCCTAGCTTGCCTTCCACGCCAAGTAGAGTCCCATCCGGACACGGGACGAAGTCTTCCATCTTGTATCTTCATGGTCCAACAGTCCGGCCAAAGGATATAATCCGGATGTCCGGATACCCCCTAATCCAGGACTCCCTCAGTAGCCCCCAAGCCAGGCTTCAATGACGATGAGTCCAGCATGCAGTGTTGTCTTCAGCATTGCAAGGCGGGTTCTTCTCCAAATTTCAAACGTTTGTTAAGCAGTGTCCGGTCCCATAAATGTTGAACCTCTTGGCTTATGCGTCCAATAAGGGCTATCTTCCACGCGTCGAATGAATGCAAGGCGCCAGGGCGTTTTTACATTCGCCCCCCTAGCCAGATAAATAAATTGTCTATTAAAGGGATGGGGGTTCTTAGATCCAATCCATACCATCCTGCCCCAGCGAGGATCCATCGAAGCATGCTTTAGAAAGATCCACTACAGCATGGCCGACCTCCGCAACTCCTCCTCCCGCCCCCGTAGCCCTAAGCCCGATGATTGGGAGAGGTGTTCAGTCCCACACAGTCGATTAGTCGAACTGCAGACTAAGGGATTTCTCCCTCCAGCGTATATTGTGTCCGTCCGAGCCGGGCTCACCACCTACAATGGCGGGGAGCAAGCGGAGAGCTTCCCCAGCCCCTCTACGGCGGAGTGGGTATGCCTTGTCCCGTATTTATTGAGGGGACTCGGATTTCCGATTCATCCGTTCCTCCGCGGGCTACTGGAGTTTTACGGCCTCCAACTGCATAATTTCACCCATGCTTCCATTTTACACATCGCCGGCTATGTTGCCCTCTGCGAGTTATTCCTGGGCAGCGAGGCTCATTTCGAGCTGTGTAAAAGGTTATTTTGCCTCGTCCCTCGCACACAAAAGGGGTCACTTTATCAAGTGGGCGGAGCCGAAATATGGCGCATCACCGAAACCGCATACTTGTCCGGTACTCCAAAGAAGACGTGTGAAGACTGTCCTTCGGAATGGTTTTATATGGAGGATGTCCTCCTTCCGGACCCTGTTTGGCGGGTTCTTCCTGAGTTCAGCAATGCTCCTCTGAAGAAACACCGAAGTTGGCGCCCACAGAGCCCCCAAGAGGAAGACAACGGAGAAGTCCTTTACCTGATGAACCGGATTAAAGCGCTGGCTCAATCAGGATTGACAGTAATCGAGGTTATGTCAATATGCATAATGCGGGGAGTGCAACCACTTCAATATCGAGGGCACCCCTTGTGGTGTTTTAACAGGGAAGATGACGCCACTCATTGCGGGCGTAAGGGTCCGGACAACGCTGTCGCTTTTGCAAAAATTCTGTTCGAATTGTTCAAGGGAGAGGGAGAGGAGTTCATCTGCATCAAGCCACGGGATGGATTCTCCATGTACAACCCTCCAAGCTGGGTGAGTTATACCTCCTTGCTCCCATTCTTCCCGCATTCTTTGTCGTAGGTACTCACCTTGCCATTTTGCGGCAGGAACTATGAAAAGCCATAAGGGAGGTTAGCAGCCCATCTCCACAACCAGAGGACCCTGACCGGGCCCTCGGTCCCGGACTCTAAGAAGATCCGGACATATTCGTGGAGCTGATAGACCAGCAGTTCTATCAATTAAGCTGTGATGACGCCATGGTGGCCATTACGGCCGACTATCCCGGACTGCTTCCTGCATCGCACGTAAGAACAACCAAAAATCCCAACTCCAAAAACTAGGATCCCCTTTTAGACACTTCACCTACCATATACATATGGTGTTTTTACAGGGAAGGCATTCGGGATGCCATGCCGAACCCGCAGCAACTCGCCAACAAGAGGCACCGAGGCTGGGCAGGCCAAAAAGGAAGGCGATCAGGACGGAGACGTCGGCGCAGAGGTATGACAGAAACCCCGCTCCATGGTTGTTGTCTTTCATGAAATGTAATGACGTCCATGTTTCTTTAACAGAAAAAACGCTCGCCGGAATATGTCCGGTGAGGCTGCCGATCACGCTTCCACCAGTCGGGCTCCAGGACCGGACATAGAGGTGGAAGTCGACATGGGGCAGACACCGGATACTCCCCCTACAGAGGATGCGGATAGTCTATCCGCTACAAATTCAAAAGTGGAGAGCGCCATGAATCATAGGCATCGCCGGGCTATACTCCGCGATGCTTGCTTGTCACCAGAGGCATTTGATGCCTTCAATTCTGGAGAGGCGTACTTCCGTGCTGCTCAAAATGGTCTAGCCAGAGCCATGGACCAGTATGTAAAGGATGTACGGTTAAGCAAATCTGACGATTATATGTATCAGTAGCCCCTGAGACTTGAAAACAGTTAGCAGAACTGATTTAAGGATCATCGTATTGTGCAGGTTCTTACAGAGAAGAATAGTCGACTGTCATAGGAGCTGGACGAATGCAAGACCTAACTTCGGGCCGCTGTTGCCGCATTGAAGGAACCTAAAAAGGCCCCAGCTGGTAACATTTCTTTCAAAGAATGATAGGTACTATATAGCATGCGGCATGGCTACAGATCTAATAATAGATATTGCAGATGAATCCGGAGAGAATCCGGAGGAGCAGCATGTTGTACGACAGCTAAGGGCTGGCGAACGCGTGCTGACTGAGGTCAGGTGGGAGAAAAACAATCTCCAAGACGCCAATACCAAGCTGAGCGTGGAGCTGAAAGATGTTCGAGCCCAGCTTGCGGACTCCGAGAAGGAGAATAAGCGGCTTCGACGCGGCATTTTTAGTAAGTGCTTGAACGAACCCTTAATAAAGGGGACGACAGAGAAGCCGGCTAACAAAGTTATGTCTGCAGGTATGCTGACGGGTCGTCCCGCGGAGGAGATGCCCGGGTCCGCGGGTGATCTTCTATCCGAGCTCTCACAACTGCACGAACAAGTTCGGCAGGTGATGCAAGGTATTGCCCAATCCTTGTGGCCATCCGTCTCCCTGCGAGAAGGCGTTGGAGAGCTTGTGGAGAAGCTCAAGCGAGCATGACGGCGCTTCCGATTATGGAAGATATCTGCCTGCCGTCAAGGTGCCAAGGAAGCCTGGGCCATGGTGAAGACGCGGTATACCAAGGCTGACCCAAATCACGTGGCCGAGGTCGGACCTGTGGGGCCCGACGGGAAAGAGATCCCCGTTAGCTTAGTCTATGGGCAAGTAGAATTAGCCGCAAAGTATTCCCAATAGGATTGTAGAGTAGACCGCCTGTTGGATGGTATAGAAGAGGAATTTAGTCAGTCTACATGACTATGTAATTAAAGTGACATGTATAATGCTTTCTAGCCGGATTGTAGATCATTTGTCATGGCGGACCTTTTCGCTTCAACCTCGGGACCCGATAGTTCGGAGTGTATCCGAATACCCGCTTAGTTATATAAGAACCGGGGTATGCATGGAGACCAGGCGTAGGGGTCATTAGTGCTTGAACAGACAAGTGCCCAACTAGTTATGTTATATTACATGGGTAGTAAGAAACATCTTCCAGGGAGAATAGTTCCGTTAAGGGTTCCTTTCCCTGGGTACGCATGCCCTAAAGTGCATGTCCGAACTGCGAGAGGAAACGCAGGAAAAAACATCTGGGGGCACATATGGAAAATAAATAAAAATCATCTTTTGTTCACCGACTGAATATTCTCTTAAGAACGCTAGCTTTCGGCTTCACCCAGTCTGAGGTACACATCTGGCTGACCCGACAGTAACAATCGCAGAGGTGCTCCCCTTATGCCCTAGCTGAATTAACGGCAATGTAGGGCATAAATACAAGAGCCAGGCAACCCAGCTTGGCCAAAACTTAAGTCATATCGATGCATATAATGGCGAAGAAAAGGTACATGTGGAAGAATAACACATGTGCTGGGCATGAAGCCCAGATAGATAATTAAGCTTCCGTGTAAGAAGCCCCCAGGTAAAATGAGCGTGGTTAGCGCATCTATAGTGTGCAATCAAGGCACAAGTTGGCCCTTGAAGGCCTTGAGAAAGAATAAAAGAAAGAAAGAGAAAAAAGACAGATAATATATATTCAAAGAAAATGGACAGCGGAAGGAGACGAACATAGAGTCCGGCGCTAGGCGTAGAATCTTCGGAGCCTGGCTGCGTTCCATGGGTTCGGCTCAAGTCGATTGTTCGATGCATCCCACACACGGTATGCTCCACCGGCCAGAACTTGCTCGATAATGAAGGGACCTTCCCATTTGGGCTCGAGCTTGGTCTTTTTCTTCTCCGGCAGGCGTAGAACTAACTCACCAACGTTATAAGTTTTGGCCCATACTTCTCTGCTTTGGTATCTGCGAGCCTGTTGCTGAAAGAATGCGGAACGGGCTTTTGCCACATCGCGCTCCTCCTCCAGGGTGTCTAGACTGTCCTGCCGATCAAGCTTGGCTTCTCTTTCTTCGTACATGCGCACTCGAGGTGAGTCATGAATTATGTCGCAGGGCAGAACTGCCTCTGCGCCGTACACCATAAAGAAGGGTGTATATCCGGTACTATGATTCGGCGTGGTCCGTAGCCCCCAGAGTATGGAGTCGAGCTCCTCTACCCAGAGCGTGTTAGACTCCGTTAAGGACCGCACTAATCTGGGTTTAATGCTACTCATGATGAGACCATTTGCTCGATCAACTTGGCCGTTGGTTTGTGGGTGATAGACGGAAGCATAATCGAGCTTGATGCCCATGTTGCTGCACCAGAGTTTTACCTCGTTGGCCGTGAAGTTCGTGCCGTTGTCAGTGACGATGCTGTGGGGGACGCCATAATGGTGTACAACCCCGGATATGAAGTCTATCACCGGTCCAGATTCGGCTATTTTAACAGGTTTGGCTTCTATCCATTTGGTGAATTTATCCACCATGACCAGTAAGTATTTTTTCTTATGGGTTCCCCCTTTAAGGGGTCCAAGCATGTCAAGCCCCCAGACCACGAAAGGCCAGGTAATGGGGATTGTTTGGAGGGCGGTGGGTGGCATATGGCTTTGGTTTGCAAAAAGCTGGCAACCGGCGCAACGTTGGACCAAGTCCTCTGCGTCTGCCCGGGCTGTCGGCCAATAAAAACCTGTACGGAAGGCCTTGCTTACAAGGGCCTGGGCTGCGGCGTGGTGGCCGCCGAGTCCGGCGTGAATTTCTATCAAAAGCTTCCGCCCTTCCTCTTCAGAGATGCACCTTTGAAGGACTCCGGTAGTGCTTTTCTTATATAGCTCTCCCTCGTGGACCCTGTAGGCTTTAGATTGCCGCACTATGCGGCGTGCCTCATTTTGGTCCTCGGGAAGTTCTTGCCTAGCTAGGTAGGCCAGGAATGGTTCTGTCCATGGAGCGATGACGGCCATTATTACGTGGGTTGAAGGTGTTATTTCAGTGGCAGAGCCTCTGATTATGTCAGAGTGTTCGGTATCGGGCATTTTGGCCCGGTTCGGACTATTGTTACCGGTGTCCCCTTCCCATACCACCGATGGCTTAAACAACCTCTCCAAAAATATGTTGGGGGGACCGCGTCACATTTTGCGCCGATGTGGGCGAGGATATCCGCCGCCTGATTGTTTTCCCGAGCCACATGGTGAAATTCGAGCCCCTCGAACCGAGCTGACATATTTAGGACGACATTTCAATAGGCCACCATCTTCGGATCCTTGGCATCGAAGTCTCCATTTATTTGGGATATTGTGAGGTTCGAATCCCCACACACCTCCATGCGTTGAATGCCCATGGAGATTGCCATCTGAAGACCATGCAACAGGGCTTCGTATTCGGCTGCCTTGTTGGAGTCTGTATATAGCATCTGCAGTACGTACTGAACGGTATCTCCGGTTGGGGACGTCAGGACGATGCCAGCCCCCAGACCGGCCAGCATTTTTGAGCCGTCGAAGTGCATGATCCAATTGGAGTATGCGCCTTACTCTTTAGGGAGTTCGGCTTCCGTCCATTCAGCGACAAAGTCGGCCAATACTTGCGATTTAATGGCTCGCCGAGGTTTGTATGTTATATCGAACGAGAGGAGC
The DNA here is from genome assembly GCF_002162155.2 of Triticum dicoccoides. Lineage (NCBI taxonomy): Eukaryota > Viridiplantae > Streptophyta > Magnoliopsida > Poales > Poaceae > Triticum > Triticum dicoccoides. Next base: position 201,048,737 of record NC_041382.1, read on the forward strand.
TCAATGGCCCATTTGGCAATCCGGCCCGTAGCATCGCGGTTGTTTATAATATCATTAAGTGGCGCTTCCGAGGCTACTGTAATTGAACACTCTTGAAAGTAGTGTCGCAGCTTTCGGGATGCCATGAATACCGCATAGGCTATCTTTTGATAATGTGGGTACCATGATTTGCATGGAGTGAGGATAGTGGATACATAGTATACCGGCTTTTGAAGAGGGAATTTATGTCTGTCAGCTTCTCATTCGATGACGAGCACTGTGCTTACAACTTGATGAGTTGCCGCAATGTACAATAGCATTGGTTCGCCGATGTTTGGCCCGGCCAGGATTGGGTTGGTTGCTAGTATGGCTTTTATTTCTTCCGATCCGGCTGTGGCAGCATCCGTCCACTCGAAGTGTTCGGTGCGCCGAAGGAGGCGATAAAGGGGCAATGCCTTTTCCCCTAAGCGGGAGATAAAGCGGCTTAGAGCCGCCACACACCTAGTTAGTTTCTGGATTTGTTTGAGGTCCGTTGGGATAGCCAATTGTGACAGAGCTTGGATTTTTGCCGGATTAGCTTCAATTCCTCTACTAGAGACAATGATGCCCAGGAGCTTTCCGACTGGTACGCCGAAAATGCATTTTTCCGGATCGAGCATGATGTCGTATGTTCGGAGGTTGTCGAATGTGAGCCTCAAGTCGTCTATTAGAGAGTCGACGTGTTTGGTTTTAACGACCACATCATCTACGTATGCCTCTACTGTTTTGCCGATCTGGTTCTCCAGACATGTCTGGATCATGCGCTGATATGTTGTGCCGGCATTTTTGAGCCCAAAAGGCATTGTGTTAAAACAGAAGGGGTCGTATGGTGTGATAAATGCCGTTGCGGCTTGGTTGGACTCCGCCATCTTAATTTGGTGGTATCCGGAGTATGTGTCAAGGAAACACAATGACTCGTGTCCTGCGGTAGCATCAATAATTTGATCAATGCGGGGGAGGGGGAAGGGATCCTTTGGGCAAGCCTTGTTGAGGTCCTTGAAATCGATACATAGGCGCCAGGATTTGTCCTTCTTTGGTACATCACCAGGTTTGCTAGCCAGTCTGGGTGTTTTATTTCTCTAATGAATCCAGCCTCCAATAACTTGGCTAGTTCCTCTCCCATAGCCTGTCTCTTAGGTTCAGAGAAACGCCGAAGAGCCTGCTTGACCGGCTTGAATCCCTTTAGGATATTGAGGCTGTGCTCGGCCAGCCTGCGTGGGATTCCTGGCATGTCTGAGGGGTGCCAGGCAAATATGTCCCAATTCTCGCACACGAACTCTCCTAGTGCTGCATCCACAGCGGGGTTTAACTGTGCCTCGATGGAGGCTGTTTTTGTAGGGTCCATTGGGTGGACTTGGAATTTGACTATTTCTTCTGCTGGTTTAAAAGAGGTGGACTTGGCTCTCTTGTCAAGTATCACATCGTCCCTGTCCACTATGGAGCGTAGCGCAGTTAATTCCTCAGCCGAAACGTCTTCGGATAATGCCTCGAGGGCCAATGCGGTTGTTTTGTTTTCGGCGCGGAGTGCTGTGTCCGGATCACTAACGAGAGTGATGATTCCGTTGGGCCCGGGCATTTTGAGCTTCATGTACCCATAATGGGGTATGGCTTGGAAGATCGTGAATGCCTCCCGTCCCAAGAGGGCATGGTATCCACTACTGAACGGGGCCACTTGAAATGTAATTTCTTCAGACCAATAGTTCTCCGGCGTGCTGAATACCACATCTAGTGTGATTTTCCCAGCACAGCGTGCTTCCTGACTGGGGATGATTCCTCTAAAGGTTGTGTTCCTTTGCTCAATGAGGTTCCAGTCTATTTCCATTTTTGAAGAGTTTCCTCATAGATGAGGTTTAATCCACTGCCGCCGTCCATGAGTACTTTGGTGAGTCGAAAGCCGTCCACAATTGGACTGAGGACTAGTGCAGCTGGTGCTCGGGCTGTTCGGAATTTAGGTTCATCACTGGCATTGAAGGTAATAGCCATGTCGCTCCATGGATTTATTGCTGCTACGTGGCAGATTTCGGCAATGCTGCAGAGTGTTCGCTTGCGCCTATTATTTGATGCGAAGGTCTCAAAGACTGTTAATACCGTATTGTTATCACTGGGATGGTGCTCTGTGGCATCTGGGATGAGAAGATCCTCGCCACTTTTGGCCACCTGCCGGAGTATCCAACATGCTCTAAGGCTATGTGTTGGTATGGTATCCGCTGTACTATGAATTTTGCAGGGTCCATTGAGCCATCCCTCCAATACAGTTCCACGCCCTATAGAGGGTTTTTGCCTCTTTGTAATTAACTCGGGTGTCTTATGATAGTGCACCCTTTTACCTCGGACTGGGTGTATATTGGGAGCCGGATTATCCCAAAATTTCGTTTCGGTTTTCCAGGCACTTTCCATCGCACAGTACTTTCATACTATGGATGCCAAGTCGGCGAAGCGTGATATGTCACGGCAACTTATGGCGTTAAGGATTCCCTTGTCCGTGCAGTTATTGCAGAAAAGTGAGACTGCGTCTTCCTCGCGGCAGTCCTTAACCTTGTTCATCACAAGGAGGAATCTGGCCCAATAATGATGTACTATTTCATGGGGCTCTTGCCTGATGTGGGAAAGATCGTTTATGTCTGGGTGGGTGGGTGGTTTTGAGTCCGAACTCCTACCCGATCTGAGACCCAGGGGCCGAGGAGTTTTCGATCTTGAAAGTTCAGATTCTGGGATGTTGCCCGATGAGTCTGGCCCGCTGCCTGACTCTAGGTTCAGGGTTTGGGTGATGTCCTCCCGTAAACGGGTATCCGGCTCGGAGAGCTCAGGAATCCGGACATAGTTAGTCCTCAAGATAGAGGAAAAATCGCCGCATTGTTCCTCCACCACCGCAACATGATGGGTGACCGGTGGAGAGTTAATCTCCCTTTGATCGGGTTTAAGCCCAATCCGATCGTAGTCCGTAGCGACTCCCAACGCGGCGATGTGATCCAAGAGCTCGTTTAGGGAAGAGAGCTCCATTGGATCCATCTGGTCGGTGAATTCCGAGCCGACGTGGAGGCTATTTTCGATGACCCGAGAAGTCATCGCCGGTGCAGCAGCCGAACATGCGGTCATGACGAAACTGCCTAGCCGGAGAGTTTGGCCGATAGCCAGGGCTCCCCCGACGGTAATGTTGTTTTTAACAATGAGATAAGGCATCCTTCCTTACGGCGATGACACAGAGGAACTCTCAATGAAAGCACCAATGTCAGTGTCAAAACCGGCGGATCTCGGGTAGGGGGTCCCGAACTGTGCGTCTAAGGCGGATGGTAATAGGAGGCAGGGGACATGATGTTTTACCCAGGTTCGGGCCCTCTTGATGGAGGTAAAACCCTACGTCCTGCTTGATTATACTTGATAATATGGGTATTACAAGAGTTGATCTACCACGAGATCGGAGATGCTAAACCCTAGAAGCTAGCCTATGGTATGATTCTATGTTGTCCTACGGACTAAAGCTCTCCAGTTTATATAGACACCGGAGGGGGCTAGGGTTACACAAGATCGGTTACAAAGGAGGAGATATACATATCCGTATTGCCTAGCTTGCCTTCCACGCCAAGTAGAGTCCCATCTGGACACAGGACGAAGTCTTCCATCTTGTATCTTCATGGTCCAATAGTCCGGCCAAAGGATATAATCCGGATGTCCGAATACCCCCTAATCCAGGACTCCCTCACTCTTCCTCGAGGCTCCGAGGATGCCAGCTATGGCGTTTCTTCAGCGGAGCATTTGAAAACTCAAGGAGGCCGATGCAGACAGGGTCGGGTAGAGCGACATCATCAATGTAGAACCATTCGGAAAGCCACTCTTCGGGAGCTTTCTTCGGCGTGCCGGACAGGTATCTGGTCCCGGCAATGCGCCACACTTCAGCTCCTCCCACTTCAAAGATTGACCCACCTTGATTGCGAGGGACGAGGAAGAATAGTCTTCTCCATAAATCGAAATGGGCCTCGCAGCCCACGAATAGCTTGCATAGAGCGACATAACTCGCAATATGAAGGATAGAGGCGGGAGTGAGACTGTGCAGTTGGAGGCCGTAATACTCCAGCAGACCTTGGAGGAATGGATGGATTGGAAATCTGACGCCTCTTAACAAGAAGGGGACGAAGCATACTCGTTCTCCCCTGGGCGAATTGGGGAAGTTCTCTGTTTGAGCC
>NC_041382.1:201053214-201093026 GCF_002162155.2 Triticum dicoccoides
GGGATATGGAACATCTCCCACAATCACCCTCTTTGGAGTCGTGGGGACGAGAGGAAGAGCTAGGAGCGCTAGCCATGTTGGAGTGGTTTTTTCTTAGCAAGCTCTGAGGATTTTTCACAGGGTGTGGAATGGATCTGAGACCTATTCTCTTTAAATAAGCACCTTTATGGTACGGTTAGGGTGGTATATGCAACAAATACCTCGACCTCTCGCATTCGCTCGACACATCAAAACTGAAGTTGTTAATGCACACAAGCCGAGGGGTAGAACATTAAATGGAAGGCAGAGCACACTATTCAGAAGTCATCGATGGAGGAACCCGCATTGCAATGCTGAAGATAATCTATGTGCCGAACACCTCGTCATTGAAGACTGGTTCGGGGGCTACTGAGGGAGTCCTGGACTAAGGGGTCCTCGGGCGTCTGGCCTGTTAGCCATGGACCGGACTGATGGGCTGTGAAGATACGAAGACCGAAGACTACACCCGTGTCCGGATGGGACTTTCCTTGGCGTAGAAGGCAAGCTTGGCGTCCAACTATGTAGATTCCTTTCTGTGTAACCGACCTTGTGTAACCCTAGATCCCTCCCGTATCTATATAAACCATAGGGCTAGGTCCGTAGATAGGCCGAATATTCATTATTATAGCCATACAAGCTAGACCTCTAGGGTTTGGCCATTACGATCTCGCGGTAGATCAACTCTTGTAATACTCGTATTCATCAATATCAGTCAAGTAGGACGTAAGGTATTACGTCCATAGAGAGGGCCCGATCCTGGGTAAAACATCGTGTCCCCTGTCTCTTGTTACCATCGACCTCAGACGCACAGTACGGGACCCCCTACCCGAGATCCGCCGGTTTTGACACCGACAGGCGCGCCTGCCCCTGGGTGCGCCCCCCTGCCTCATGGCCTCCTCGCTTCTTTCTTGATGGCCATGCCAAGTCTCCGGGATCATGTTTGTTATTAAAATACTCTTCCGAAGGTTTCATTCCGTTTGGATTCCGTTTGATATTCCTTTTCTATGAAACACTAAAATATGAAAAAAAACAGCAATTTGCAATGGCCTTTGGTTAGCAGGTTAGTCCCAAAAATAATATAAAAAGGTAAATTGAAGGACATTAAACATCCAAAATAGATAATATAATAGCATGGAACAATCAAAAATTATAGATATGTTGGAGACGTATCACCCACAAGTATAGGGGATCTATCGTAGTCCTTTCGATAAGTAAGAGTGTCGAACCCAACAAGGAGCAGAAGGAAATGACTAGCAGTTTTCAGTAAGGTATTCTCTACAAGCACTGAAATTATTGGTAACAGATAGTTTTGTGATAAGGTAATTCGTAACAAGTAACAAGTAACAAAAGTAAACAAGGTGCAGCAAGGTGGCCCAATCCTTTTTGTAGAAAAGGACAAGCCTGGACAAACTCTTATATAAAGGAAAGCACTCCCGAGGACACTTGGGAATTATCATCAAGCTAGTTTTCATCATGCTCATATGATTCGCGTTCGTTACTTTGATAATTTGATATGTGGGTGGACCGGTACTTGGGTACTGCCCTTCCTCGGACAAGCATCCCACTTATGATTAACCCCTCTTGCAAGCATCCGCAACTACGAAAGAAGAATTAAGGTAAACCTAACCATAGCATGAAACATATGGATCCAAATCAGCCCCTTACGAAGCAACGCATAAACTAGGGTTTAAGCTTCTATCACTCTAGCAACCCATCATCTAATTATTACTTCCCAATGCCTTCCCCTAGGCCCAAACAATGGTGAAGTGTCTGAAGGAAATATGCCCTAGATGCAATAATAAAGTTGTTATTTATATTTCCTTATATAATGATAAATGTTTATTATTCATGCTAGAATTGTATTAACCAGAAACTTAGTACATGTGTGAATACATAGACAACCAGAGTGTCACTAGTTTGCCTCTACTTGACTAGTTCATTGAATCAATGATGGTTATGTTTCCTAACCATAGACATGAGTTTTCATTTGATTAACGGGATCACATCATTAGAGAATGATGTGATTGACTTGACCCATCCGTTAGCTTAGCACGATGATCGTTTAGTTTGTTGTTGTTGCTTTCTCCATAACTTATACATGTTCCTATGACTATGAGATCATGCAACTCCTGAATATCGGAGGAACACTTTCTGTGCTACCAAACGTCACAACGTAACTGGGTGATTATAAAGGTGCTCTACAGGTGTCTTCGATGGTGTTTGTTGAGTTGGCATAGATCGAGATTAGGATTTGTCACTCCGATTGTCAGAGAGGTATCTCTGGGGCCATTCGCTAATACACATCAATTAAGCCTTGCAAGCATTGCAACTAATCAGTTAGTTGTAGGATGATGTGTTATGGAACGATTAAAGAGACTTGCCGGTAACGAAATTGAACTAGGTATTGAGATACCGACAATCGAATCTCGGGCAAGTAACATACCGATGACAAAGGGAACAACGTATATCATTATGCGGTTTGATCGATAAAGATCTTCATAGAATATGTGGGAGCCAATATGAACATCCAGGTTCCGCTATTGGTTATTGACCAGAGACGTGTCTCGGTTATGTCTACATAGTTCTTGAACCCGTAGGGTCCGCACGCTTAACGTTCGGTGACGATCGGTATTATGAGTTTATGTGTTTTGATGAACTGAAGGTAGTTCGGAGTCTCGGATTTGATCACGGACATGATGAGGAGTCTCGAAATGGTCGAGACGTAAATATCGATATATTGGAAGCCTATGTTTGGACATCGGAATGGTTCCGGATGAGTTCGGGCATTTTCCGGAGTACAGGGAGGTTACCGGAACCCCCCGGGGAGTATATGGGCCTTATTGGGCTTTAGGGGAAAGAGAGAGGGGCTGCCTAGGGCAGGCCATGTGCCCGCCCCCAAGGCCTAGTCCGAACTGGACTAGGGGGAGGGGCGGCGCCCCCTCCTTCCTTCTCTTCTCTCCTTCCCTTCCTTCTCTCCTACTCCTACTTGGAAAGGGGGGAATCCTACTCCTGGTGGGAGTAGGACTCCCTAGGGCGCGCCATAGTAGAGGGCCGGCCCTCCCCCTCCTCCACTCCTTTATATACGGGGGAGGGGCACCCCTCCACCATAATCCACCTTGGTCATATCGTAGCGGTGCTTAGGCGAAGCCCTGCTCTGGTAGCATCATCATCACCGTCATCATGCCGTTGTGCTGACGAAGCTCTCCCTCGACACTCTGCTGGATCGTGAGTTCGTGGGGCGTCACCGAGCCGAACATGTGCAGATTGCGGAGGTGCATACCTTCGATGCAAGGATTGGTCGATCATGAAGACGTACGGCTACATCAACCACATTGTCATAACGCTTCCGCTTACGGTCTACGAGGGTACGTGGACAACACTCTTCCCTCTCGCTGCTATGCATCACCATGATCTTGCATGTGCGTAGGATTTTTTTTGAAATTACTGCGTTCCCCAATAGTGTCATGTAGTCGACGTTCACATAACACCACTAGAGGAAAGACAACATACATCTCATCAAAATATCGAACGAATACCAAATTCACATGACTACTTATAGCAAGACTTCTCCCATGTCCTCAGGAACAAATGTAACTACTCACAAATCATATTCATGTTCATAATCAGAGGGGTATTAATATGCATAAAGGATCTGAACATATAATCTTCCACCGAATAAACCAACTAGCATCAACTACAAGGAGTAATCAACACTACTGGTGACCCACAGGTACCAATCTGAGGTTTTGAGACAAAGATCAGATACAATAGATGAACTAGGGTTTGAGAGGAGATGGTGCTGGTGAAGATGTTGATGGAGATTGACCCCCTCCCAATGAGAGGATCGATGGTGATGACGATGGTGACGATTTCCCTCCTAGAGGGATGTTTCCTCGGCAGAACAGCTCCGCCGGAGCCCTAGATTGGTTCCGCCAAGGTTCTGCCTCGAGACGGTGGCGCTTCATCCCTAAAGCTTTCTTCTAATTTTTTCTAGGGCAAAACACACCTAATACCAGAAGATGGGCATCATGGGCCTGCCAGGTGCCCCACAAGGCAGGGGGCACGCCCTCCACCATCCTGGACGGTGGCTGGCCCTCCTCTAGTGCTTCCTTCGCCCAATATTTTTAATATAATCCAAAACTAACTTTCGTGGAGTTTCAAGACTTTTGGAGTTGTGCATAATAGGTCTCTAATATTTTCTCCTTTTCCAGCCCAAAATTCCAGCTGACGGCATTCTCCCACTTCATGTAAACCTTGTAAAATAAGAGAGAAAAGGCATAAGTATTGTGACATAATGTGTTGTTGGAAATATGCCCTAGAGGCAATTATTATATTTCTTTCTTCATGATAATAGTCTTTTATTCATGCTATAACTGTATTATCCAGAAATCGTAATACACCTGTGAATACATAGACCACAATATGTCCCTAGTGAGCCTCTAGTTGACTAGCTCGTTGTGATCAACAGATAGTCATGGTTTCCTGGCTATGGACATTGGATGTCATTGATAACGGGATCACATCATTAGGAGAATGATGTGATGGACAAGACCCAATCCTAAGCCTAGCACAAAGATCGTGTAGTTCGTATGCTAAAGCTTTTCTAATGTCAAGTATCTTTTCCTTAGACCATGAGATTGTGCAACTCCCGGATACAGTAGGAATGCTTTGGGTGTACCAAACGTCACGACGTAACTGGGTGGCTATAAAGGTGCATTACAGGTATCTCCGAAAGTGTCTGTTGGGTTGGCACGAATCGAGACTGGGATTTGTCACTCCGTGTAAACGGAGAGGTATCTCTGGGCCCACTCGGTAGGACATCATCAGAATGTGCACAATGTGACCAAGGAGTTGATCACGGGATGATGTATTACGGAACGAGTAAAGAGACTTGCCGGTAACGAGATTGAACAAGGTATCAGTATACCGACGATCGAATCTCGGGCAAGTAAAATACCGATAGACAAAGGGAATTGAATACGGGATCGATTGAGTCCTTGACATCGTGGTTCATCCGTTGAGATCATCGTGGAACATGTGGGAGCCAACATGGGTATCCAGATCCCGCTGTTGGTTATTGACCGGAGAACGTCTCGGTCATGTCTACATGTCTCCCGAACCCGTAGGGTCTACACACTTAAGGTTCGATGACGCTAGGGTTATAAAGGAAGTTTGTATGTGGTTACCGAATGTTGTTCGGAGTCCCGGATGAGATCCCGGACGTCACGAGGAGTTCCGGAATGGTCCGGAGGTAAAGATTTATATATGGAAAGTTGTTGTTCGGGTTCCGGAAAAAGTTCGGGTTTTTTCGGTATTGTACCGGGAAGCTTCCAGAAGGTTCCGGAGGATTCCGGAGGGGTCCGGAGGTCCGGAAATTGTTCCACCACGTCCAATACAGTAGCATGGGCTGTAGGGGGGGTGCCCTAGCCTTAATGGGCCAGGGGCACCAGCCCCCCCAAGGCCCATGCGCATGGGAAGGGGAAACCCTAAAGGGGGAGGCCTCCACTTGACTTGGGAGGCACTCCTCCCCCCTTGGCCGCCCCCCTAGATGGGATCTAGGGCTGGCCGCACCCTTTGGGGTGGGAAACCCTAAAGGGGGCGCAGCCCCCTTCCCCCCTATATATACTTGAGTTTTTGGGGCTGCCAACACATGAGAACTTCTCCTCTTGGTGCAGCCCTACCTCTCTCCCTTCTCCTCATATCTCGCGGTGCTTGGCGAAGCCCTGCAGGACTACCACGCTCCTCCATCACCACCACGCCGTTGTGCTGCTGTTGGATGGAGTCTTCCTCAACCTCTCCCTCTCTCCTTGCTGGATCAAGGCGTGGGAGACGTTACCGGGCTGTACGTGTGTTGAACGCGGAGGTGCCGTCCGTTCGGCACTAGGATCTCCGGTGATTTGAATCACGACGAGTACGACTCCTTCAACCCCGTTCTCTTGAACGCTTCCGCTTAGCGATCTACAAGGGTATGTAGATGCACTCTCCTTCCCCTCGTTGCTGGTTTCTCCATAGATAGATCTTGGTGACACGTAGGAAAATTTTGAATTTCTGCTACGTTCCCCAACAGTGGCATCATGAGCTAGGTCTATTGCGTAGATTCTTTGCACGAGTAGAACACAAAGTAGTTGTGGGCGTTGATGTTGTTCAATATGCTTACCGTTACTAGTCCAATCTTGTTTCGACGGTATTGTGGGATGAAGCGGCCCGGACCGACCTTACACGTACTCTTACGTGAGACAGGTTCCACCGACTGACATGCACTTTGTGCATAAGGTGGCTAGCGGGTGCCAGTCTCTCCCACTTTAGTCGGAACGGATTCGATGAAAATGGTCCTTATGAAGGGTAAATAGCAATTGGCATATCACGTTGTGGTTTTGCGTAGGTAAGAAACGTTCTTGCTAGAAACCCATAGCAGCCACGTAAAACATGCAACAACAATTAGAGGACGTCTAACTTGTTTTTGCAGGGTATGCTATGTGATGTGATATGGCCAAGAAGAATGTGATGAATGATATGTGATGTATGAGATTGATCATGTTCTTGTAATAGGATTCACGACTTGCATGTCGATGAGTATGACAACCGGCAGGAGCCATAGGAGTTGTCTTTATTTATTGTATGACCTGCGTGTCATTGAAGAACGCCATGTAAATTACTTTACTTTATTGCTAAACGCCTTAGCCATAGAAGTAGAAGTAGTCGTTGGCGTGACAACTTCATGAAGACACGATGATGGAGATCATGATGATGGAGATCATGGTGTCAAGCCGGTGACAAGATGATCATGGAGCCCCGAAGATGGAGACCAATGGAGCTATATGATATTGGCCATATCATGTCACAACTATATAATTGCATGTGATGTTTATTATGATTATGCATCTTGTTTACTTAGGACGACGGTAGTAAATAAGATGATCCCTTACAAAATTTCAAGAAGTGTTCTCCCCTAACTGTGCACCGTTGCTACAGTTCGTCGCTTCTAAGCACCACGTGATGATCGGGTGTGATGGATTCTTACATTCACATACAACGGGTGTAAGACAGTTTTACACAGCGAAAGCACTTAGGGTTAACTTGACGAGCCTAGCATGTACAGACATGGCCTCGGAACACGGAGACCGAAAGGTCGAGCATGAGTCGTATAGTAGATACGATCAACATGAAGATGTTCACCGGTGATGACTAGTCCGTCTCACATGATGATCGGACACGGCCTAGTTGACTCGGATCATGTAATCACTTAGATGACCAGAGGGATGTCTATCTGAGTGGGAGTTCATAAGATGAACTTAATTATCCTGAACATAGTCAAAAGATCTTTGCAAATTATGTCGTAAGCTCGCTCTTTAGTTCCACTGTTTAGATATGTTCCTAGAGAAAATATAGTTGAAAGTTGACAGTAGCGATTATGCGAACAGTAGAAAGCTTATGTCTTTAATGCACCGCTCAGTGTGCTGAGCCCCAAACATCGTTTGTGGATGTTGCGAACATCGGACATACACGTTTTGATAACTACGTGATAGTTCAGTTAAACGGTTTAGAGTTGAGGCACCAAAGATGTTTTTCGAAACGTCACGGAACATATGAGATGTTTTCGAGGGCTGAAATTGGGATTTCAGGCTCGTGCCCACGTCAAGAGGTATAAGACCTCCGACGATTTTCTTAACCTGCAAACTAAGGGAGAAAAGCTCAATTGTTGAGCTTGTGCTCAGATTGTCTGAGTGCAACAATCACTTGAATTGAGTGGGAGTTGATCTTCCAGATGAGATAGTGATGTTTCTCCAAAGTCATTACCACCAAGCTGCTAGAGCTTCGTGATGAACTATAACATATCAGGGATAGATATGATGATCCTTGAGGTATTCGTGATGTTTGACACCGTGAAAGTAGAAATCAAGAAGGATCATCAATTGTTGATGGTTGGTGAAACCACTAGTTTCAAGAAGGGCAAGGGCAAGAAGGGATACTTCATGAAACGGCAAATCAGCTGCCGCTCTAGTGAAGAAACCCAAGGTTGAACCCAAACCCGAAACTAAGTGCTTCTGTGATAAGGGGAATGGTCACTAGAGCGGAATTACCCTAGATACTTGGTAGATAAGAAGGCTGGCAAGGTCGATAGAAGTATATTGGATATACATTATGTTAATGTGTACTTTACTAGTACTCCTAGTAGCACCAGGGTATTAGATACCGGTTCGGTTGCTAAGTGTTAGTAACTCAAAATAAAAGAGCTACGGAATAAATGGAGACTAGCTAAAGGTGAGCTGACGATATGTGTTGGAAGTGTTTCCAAGTTTGATGTGATCAAACATCGCACGCTCCCTCTACCATCAAGATTAGTATTAAACCTGAATAAGTGCTCTTGCACCTAAAGGAATGGTTTATTGAATCTCGATCGTAGGGATACACATTTTCATGCCAAAAGATGTAAGATAGTAATGATAGTACCACTTACTTGTGGCACTGCCATGTAAGTCATAATGGTATAAAACGCATGAAGAAGCTCCATGTTGATGGATCTTTGGACTCACTCATTTTTGAAAAGTTTGAGACATGCGAACCATGTCTATTGGTGTATACGCATGAAGAAACTCCATGCAGATGGATCGTCTGGACTTACTTGATTTTGAATCACTTGAGATATGCAAATCATACCACATGGGCAAGATGACTGAAAAGCCTCGTTTTCAGTAAGATGGAACAAGATAGCAACTTGTTGGAAGTAACACATTTTGATGTGTGCAGTCCAATGAGTGCTGAGGCATGCAGTGAATATCGTTATGTTCTTACTTCACAGATGATTTGAGTAGATGTTGAGTATATTTACTTGATAAAACACAAGTCTGAATTATTGAATGGTTCAAGTAATTTCAGAGTGAAGTAGAAGATCATTGTGACAAGAGGATAAAATGTCTATGATATGATCATAGAGATGAATATCTGAGTTACGAGTTTTGGCACGCAATTAAGACATTGTGGAAATTGTTTCGCAATTAATACCGCCTGGAACACCATAGTGTGATGGTGTGTCCGAACATCATAGTTGCACCCTATTGGATATGATGCGTACCATGATGTCTCTTATAGAATTACCACTATTGTCCATGGGTTAGGCATTAGAGACAACCACATTCACTTTAAATAGGGCACCACGTAATTCCGTTGAGACGACACCGTTTGGAGAAACCTAAGTTGTCGTTTCTTAAAGGTTTGGGGCTGCGACGCTTATGTGAAAAAGTTTCAGGATTGATAAGCTCGAACCCAGAGCGGATAAAATGCATCTTCATAGGACACCCAAAACAGTTGGGTATACCTCCTAATTCAGATCCGAAAGCAATATGGATTGTTTCTTGAATCGGGTCCTTTCTCGAGGAAAGGTTTCTCTCGAAAGAGTTGAGTGGGAGGATGGTGGAGACTTGATATGCTTATTGAACCATCACTTCAACCAGTGTGTATCAGGGCACAGGAAGTTGTTCATGTGGCACCTACACCAATTGAAGTAGAAGCTTATGATAGTGATCATGAAGTTTCGGATCAAGTCACTGCCGTACCTTGTAGGGTGACAAGGATACGTACTACTTCAGAGTGGTACAGTAATCCTGTCTTGAAGGTCATGTTGCTAGACAACAATGAACCTACGAGTTATGGAGAAGCGATGGTGGGCCCAAATTCCGACAAATGGTTAGAAACCATGAAATCCGAGATAGGATCCATGTATCAGAACAAAGCATGGACTTTGGTGGACTTGCCCGATGATCGGCAAGCCATTGAGATAAATGGATCTTTAAGAAGAAGACGGACGTGGATGGTAATGTCACCATCTATGAAGCTCGACTTGTGGCGAAGAGTTTTTCACAAGTTCAAGGAGTTGACTACGATGAGATTTTCTCATCCGTAGCGATGCTTAAAGTCCGTCGGAATCATGTTAGCATTAGCTGCATTTATGAAATCTGGCAGATGGATGTCAAAACGAGTTTCCTTATCAGCTTTCGTAAGGAAAGGTTGTATGTAATACAATCAGAAAAGTTTTGTCGATCCTAAGGATGCTAAAAGGTATGCAAAGCTCCAGCAATCCTTCTAAGGACTGGAGTAAGCATCTCGGAGTTGGAATGTACACTTTGATGAGATGATCAAAGATTTTGGGTTTATACAAAGTTTATGAGAAACTTGTATTTCCAAAGAAGTGAGTGGGAGCACTATAGAATTTCTGATGAGTATATGTTGTTGACATATATTGATGATCAGAAATGACGTAGGATTTCTGGAAAGCATATAGGGTTATTTGAAAAGTGTTTTTCAATGGAAAACCTGGATTAAGCTACTTGAACGTTGAGCATCAAGATCTATAAGGATGGATCAAAATGCTTAATGGTACTTTCAAATGAGCACATACCTTGACATGATCTTGAAGGTGTTCAAGATGGATCAGTCAAAGAAGAAGTTCTTGCCTGAGTTGTAAGGTATGAAGTTAAGACTTAAAGCTTGACCATGGCAGAATAGAAAGGACGAAGGTCGTCTCCTATGCTTAAGACATAGGCTCTACAGTATGCTATGCTGTGTACCGCACCTGAAGTGTGCCTTGCCATGAGTTAGTCAAGGGGTACAAGAGTGATCCAAGAATGGATCACAGACAGCGGTCAAAGTTATCCTTAGTAACTAGTGGACTAAGGAATTTTCTCGATTATGGAGGTGGTAAAAGAGTTCGTCGTAAAGGTTACGTCGATGCAAGCTTAACACCTATCCGGATAGCTCTAAGTGAGATACCGGATACGTATTATGGGGCAACAATTTAGAATAGCTCCAAGTGGAACAGTTATTTGGAATGGCTCCAAATAGAACGTGGTAGCTACATCTAGGAGATGACATAGAGATTTGTAAAGCACACACGGATCTGAAAGGTTCAGACCCGTTGACTAAAACCTCTCTCACAAGCAACATGATCAAACCCAAAACTCTTTGGATGTTGGTCACATGGTGATGTGACCTGTCAGTGTTAATCACATGGTGATGTGAACTAGATTATTGACTCTAGTGCAAGTGGGAGACTGTTGGAAATATGCCCTAGAGGCAATTATTATATTTCTTTGTTCATGATAGTAGTCTTTTATTCATGCTATAACTGTATTATCCGGAAATCGTAATACACATGTGAATACATAGACCACAATATGTCCCTAGTGAGCCTCTAGTTGACTAGCTCGTTGTGATCAACAGATAGTCATGGTTTCCTGGCTATGGACATTGGATGTCGTTGATAACGGGATCACATCATTAGGAGAATGATGTGATGGACAAGACCCAATCCTAAGCCTAGCACAAAGATCGTGTAGTTCGTATGCTAAAGCTTTTCTAATGTCAAGTATCTTTTCCTTAGACCATGAGATTGTGCAACTCCCGGATACCGTAGGAATGCTTTGGGTGTACCAAACGTCACAACGTAACTGGGTGGCTATAAAGGTGCATTACAGGTATCTCCGAAAGTGTTTGTTGGGTTGGCACGAATCGAGACTGGGATTTGTCACTCCGTGTAAACGGAGAGGTATCTCTGGGCCCACTCGGTAGGACATCATCAGAATGTGCACAATGTGACCAAGGGGTTGATCATGGGATGATGTGTTATGGAACGAGTAAAGAGACATGCCGGTAACGAGATTGAACAAGGTATCGGTGTACCGACGATCGAATCTCGGGCAAGTAAAATACCGATAGACAAAGGGAATTGAATACGGGATCGATTGAGTCCTTGACATCGTGGTTCATCCGATGAGATCATCGTGGAACATGTGGGAGCCAACATGGGTATCCAGACCCCGCTGTTGGTTATTGACCGGAGAACGTCTCGGTCATGTCTACATGTCTCCCGAACCCATAGGGTCTACACACTTAAGGTTCGATGACGCTAGGGTTATAAAGGAAGTTTGTATGTGGTTACCAAATGTTGTTCGGAGTCCCGGATGAGATCACGGACGTCACGAGGAGTTCCGGAATGGTACGGAGGTAAAGATTTATATATGGAAAGTTGTTGTTCGGGTTCCGGAAAAAGTTCGGGTTTTTTCGGTATTGTACCGGGAAGCTTCCAGAAGGTTCCGGAGGATTCCGGAGGGGTCCGGAGGTCCAGAAATTGTTCCACCACGTCCAATACAGTAGCATGGGCTGTAGGGGGCGCCCTAGCCTTAATGGGCCAGGGGCACCAGCCCCCCCAAGGCCCATGCGCATGGGAAGGGGAAACCCTAAAGGGGGAGGCCTCCACTTGACTTGGGAGGCACTCCTCCCCCCTTGGCCGCCCCCCCCCCCTAGATGGGATCTAGGGCTGGCCGCACCCTTTGGGGTGGGAAACCCTAAAGGGGGCGCAGCCCCCTTCCCCCCTATATATACTTGAGTTTTTGGGGCTGCCAACACATGAGAACTTCTCCTCTTGGTGCAGCCCTACCTCTCTCCCTTCTCCTCATATCTCGCGGTGCTTGGCGAAGCCCTGCAGGACTACCACGCTCCTCCATCACCACCACGCTGTTGTGCTGCTGTTGGATGGAGTCTTCCTCAACCTCTCCCTCTCTCCTTGCTGGATCAAGGCATGGGAGACGTTACCGGGCTGTACGTGTGTTGAACGCGGAGGTGCCGTCCGTTCGGCACTAGGATCTCCGGTGATTTGAATCATGACGAGTACGACTCCTTCAACCCCGTTCTCTTGAACTCTTCCGCTTAGCGATCTACAAGGGTATGTAGATGCACTCTCCTTCCCCTCGTTGCTGGTTTCTCCATAGATAGATCTTGGTGACACGTAGGAAAATTTTGAATTTCTGCTACGTTCCCCAACATGTGTAATAACAGCCCATAATGCAATAAATATCGATATAAAAGCATGATGCAAAATGGACGTATCAACTCCCCCAAGCTTAGACCTCGCTTGTCCTCAAGCAGAAGCCGATATCGAAAATATGTCCACATGTTTAGAGATAGAGGTGTCGATAAAATAAAATACGGACATGAGGGAATCATGATCATTCTTAGAATAGCAACATATATAGTCATATGATTTCTTATGCTAAAGTAACAATCTATTCACAATGTAGAGTATGAATCAGAAACTTCACTGAAAGACTAGCAAACTATGATCTCAGTCATTGAAGAAATTGCAATTTATCATAACATCAGAAAGAGTCAATATAAGAGCTTTTCAGCAAGTCCACATACTCAACTATCATTTAGTCTTTCACAGTTGCTAACACTCACGCAATACTTATGGGTATGAAGTTTTAATCGGACACAGAGAAAGATAGGGGCTTATAGTTTTGCCTCCCAACCTTTTACCTCAAGGGTAATGTCAACAATAATAGTTTATGATAACCCACATCCAATTGGATATATGTATATACATATATATATATATATATATATATATATATATATATATATATATATATATATCAGGATCTTTCCAACACATAGTGCTTTCCAAAGTATAAAGTGTAAAAAGGAAAGGTGAAGATCACCATGACAATTGTATAAGGTATAAGACAAAAATAAAAGATAGGCCCTTCGTAGAGGGAAGCAGAGCTTGCCATGTGCTTTTATGGTTGGATGCACAAAATCTTAATGCAAAAGAACGTCACTTTATATTGCCACTTGTGATAGGGGCCTTTATTATGCAGTCCATCACTTTTATTTCTTCCATATCACAAGCTCGTATAAAGCTTATTTTCTCCACAGTAATAGATCATACATATTTAGGGAGCAATTTTTATTGCTTGCAACAATGACAACTTACTTGAAGGATCTTATTCAATCCATAGATAGATATAGTGGACTCTCATGGCAAAACTGGGTTTAAGGATATTTGGAAGCACAAGTAGTATCTCTACTTAGTGCAAAGAATTTGGCTAGCATGAGGGGGAAAGGCAAGCTCAACATGTTGGATGATCCATGACAATATAATTTATTTTGAATATAAGAAAACATAACCCATTACGTTGTCTTCCTTGTCCAACATCAACTTTTTAGCATGTCATATTTTAATGAGTGCTCACAATCATAAAAGACATCCAAGATAGTATATTTATACGTGAAAACCTCTCTTTCTTTATTACCTCCTATTAATTGAAATGATGACCAAAACTATGTTTGTCAGCTCTCAACAACTTTTATTCATCATACTGTTTATATGTGAAGTCATTACTCCCCATAAGATCAATATGATCTCTTTATTTCTTTTTGTTCTTTCCCCTTTTTTATTCCCTCAAGATCATAGCAAGATAACCAAGCCCTTGACTCAAAACTAATCTTTATTATATATAGCTCATGGACTCAATTACATAGATAAGGATCAACACAAAACTCAAACCTAGATCATACTAAACTTTATTCTACTAGATCGAGATATAACCAAAAGGATCGAACTAAGAAAAAGGTAAAGATAGAAGTGTGATGGTGATATGATACCGAGGCACCTCCCCCAAGCTTGGCAGTTGCCAAGGGGAGTGCCCATACTAGATACTCAGTTCTCATTTGGTGGTAGTGATGATGGAGTTGTTGATGATGTAGGCTTGTCGTCCATCTTCCAATGCATAGGCTCACCATCATAGAAGGATGATCGAGTCTCCGGGATCCTCAAATCTATCGCCGAACTCATCCTCTTGAATCTATATTCATACTCACAATTTTGGTTTTGTAGTGATTGTAACAATAGCAACGGAAAGTAAAAAAGCAAAGAACAATATATGGAAAGCTCGTAGGAAATGGATCGGTGATAGAGAATTATGCCGGATGTGGTTCATCATGTAACAGTCATAACCTAGGGTGACACAGAACTAGCTCCAATTCATCAATGTAATGTAGGCATGTATTCTGAATATAGTCATACGTGCTTATGGAAAAGAACTTGCATGACATCTTTTGTCCTACCCTTCCGTGGCACCGGGGTCCTAGTGGAAACTAAGGGATATAAAGGCCTCCTTTTAATAGAGTACCGGACCAAAGCATTAACACATAGTGAATACATGAACTCCTCAAACTACGGTCATCACCGGGAGTGGTCCCGATTATTGTCACTTCGGGGTTGCCGGATCATAACACATAGTAGGTGACTATAGACTTGCAATATAGGATCAAGAACACTCATATATTGACGAAAACATAATAGGTTCAGATCTGAAATCATGGCACTCGGGCCATAGTGACAAGCATTAAGCATAGCAAAGGCATAGCAACATCAATCTTAGAACATAGTGGATACTAGGGATCAAACCCTAACAAAACTAACTCGATTACATGATAAATCTCATCCAACCCATCACCGTCCAGCAAGCCTACGATGGAATTACTCACGCACGGCGGTGAGCATCATGAAATTGGTGATGGAGGATGGTTGATGATGACGATGGCGACGGATTCCCCTCTCCGTAGCCCCGAACGGACTCTAGATCAGCCCTCCCGAGAGGTTTTAGGGCTTGGCGGCGGCTCCGTATCGTAAAACGCAATGAATCCTTCTCTCTAATTTTTTTCTCCCCGAAAGCAAATATATAGAGTTGGGGTTGAGGTCGGAGGAGCTCCAGGGGGCCCACGAGGTAGGGAGGCGAGCCCCCCACCCTCGTGGCTAGGGTGTGGGCCCTCTGGTCTTCATCTTTTGCAAGGATTTTTTATTATTTCCAAAAAGATGTTCCGTGAAGTTTCAGGTCATTCCGAGAACTTTTGTTTCTGCACATAAATAACACCATGGCAATTCTGCTGAAAATAGCGTCAGTCCGGGTTAGTTTCATTCAAATCATGCAAGTTAGAGTCCAAAACAAGGGCAAAAGTGTTTGGAAAAGTAGATACGATGGAGACGTATCAACTCCCCCAAGCTTAAACCTTTGCTTTTCCTCAAGCAATTCAGTTGATAAACTGGAAGTGATAAAGAAAAACATTTACAAACTCTATTTGCTCTTGTTGTTGTAAATATGTAAAGCCAGCATTCAAGTTTTCAGCAAAGATTATAAACTAACCATATTCACAATAACTCTCAGGTCTCATGTTTACTCATATCAATGGCATAATCAACTAGCAAGCAATAATAATAAATCTCGGATGACAACACTTTCTCAAAACAATCATAATATGATATAACAAAATGGTATCTCGCTAGCCCTTTCTGAGACCGCAAAACATAAATGCAGAGCACCTTTAAATATCAAGGACTGACTAGACATTGTAATTCATGGTAAAAGAGATCCAGTCAAGTCATACTCAATGTAAACTAAAAGTAATGAATGCAAATGACAGCGGTGCTCTCCAACTGGTGCTTTTTAATAAGAGGATGATGACTCAACATAAAAGTAAATAGATAGGCCCTTCTCAAAGGGAAGCAGGGATTTGTAGAGGTGCCAGAGATCGGTTTTGAAATAGAGGTGAATAATATTTTGAGTGGTATACTTTCATTGTCAACATAACAACCAAGAGTGGCGATATCTTCCATGCTACACATATTATAGGCGGTTCCCAAACAGAATGGTAAAGTTTATACTCCCCATCCACCAACAAGCATCAATCCATGGCTTGCTCGAAACAACGAGTGCCTCCAACTAACAAGAGTCCCAGGGGGAGTTTTGTTTGCAATTATTTTGATTTGATTTTCATAAAGCATGGGATTGGGCATCCCGGTGACCAGCCATTTTCTCGTGAGTGAGGAGTGGAGTCCACTCCTCTTGAGAATAACCCACCTAACATGGAAGATATGGACAACCCTAGTTGATACATGAGCTATTCGAGCATACAAAACATGATATTTATTTGAAGGTTTAGAGTTTGGCACATACAAATTTACTTGGAACGGCAGGTAGATACCGTATATAGGTAGGTATGGTGGACTCATATGGAATTACTTTGGGGTTTATGGAGTTGGATGCATAAGCAGTATTCCCGCTTAGTACAGGTGAAGGCTAGCAAGAGACTGGGAAGCGACCAGCTAGAGAGCGACAATAGTCATGAACATGCATTAAAATTAATCAACACTGAATGCAAGCATGAGTAGGATATAATGCACCATGAACATAAATATCGTAGAGGCTATGTTGATTTTGTTTCAACTACATGCGTGAACATGTGCCAAGTCAAGTCACTCGAATCGTTCAAAAGAGGATACCACCTGATCATACCACATCACAAGAATTTTAATAGCATGTTGGCACGCAAGGTAAACCATTATAAGCTCCTAGCTAATTAAGCATGGCACAAGAAACTATGATCTCTAGTTGTCATTGCAAACATGTTTATTGATAATAGGCTGAATTAGGAACAATGAACTAATCATATTTACAAAAACAAGAGAGGTCGAGTTCATACCAGCTTTTCTCATCTCAGTCAGTCCATCATATATCATCATAATTGCCTTTCACTTGCACGACCAAACTATGTGGATAATAATAATAGTGCACGTGCATTGGACTGAGCTGTAATCTGCAAGCATTCAATAAACAGGAGAAGACAAGGCAATATAGGCTCTTTTGTCAGATCAACAACAATGCATATAAGAGACACTTCAACAATTTAATCATGGTCTTCTCCTATCGACCCCAAAGAAAAGAAAAGAAATAAAAATATTTACACGGGAAAGCTCCCAACAAGCAAAAGGAGAACAGGAAATCTTTTTGGGTTTTCTTTTTAATTACTACTACAAGCATGGAAAGTAAACTAACTAAAAGCTACAACTACTTTTTTGGTTTTTCTTAAGGTTTATTAAACACACAAGAAGAAAGCTTAAAAAGGAAATTAACTAGTATGGATGATACAATGAAAAATTATGAGCACCGACATCTAGCAATGAGTGTGTGAACATGAATGTAATGTCGGTGCGAAATACGTACTCCCCCAAGCTTAGGCTTTTGGCCTAAGTTGGTCTATGGCCATAGCTGGCCTGGCGGATATCCATAGTAATATTTGGAGTTGTACTGCGATGCAGCGGCTATCACCTCCTGAGCTGCAGCATGGCAACGAGCGGTCTCCGCGCTCCTCTCGTCCTCATCTGCCTCCTCTCTGGTAATAACATATCTTCCTTTTGCCTGATAATCAAAGAAGGCAGGAGTAGGGAGAGTAATACGGACAGCACGACGTCTGTCAAAGATTAAGCGGTACTGGAGAGGTGATTCATTCCTCTCAACAAACTGGTGGTGAACCAAAGCATTAAAGTCTAGATAAGCAGGAGGCAATTCAATATCATCATTACATATGGTTACACCAAGAAAATCAGCTAAGCGGGTTGCATAAATTCCACCAAAGAAATCTCCATTAAATCTATTTTTATGCAACCTACGTGCAACATTGGCTCCCAAATTATAAGATTTGTCTCCTAACACAGCACTCCTAAGAATACTGAGGTCAGGGACACACATATGACGTGCTTCATCTTTATCATTAATGCATCTACTATGAAGAGAGCAAAATAATGTATAGTAGGAAAAATGAATGCTTCCTATGGTAGCCTGTGTTATATCTCTAGATTCCCCCACAATTATACTAGCAGGAAAATCTCTAAATTCAGATTTGCGGGGTTCACTAGCACTACACCATTGTGGAAGTTTGCAAGCAGTGGTAAAATCCTCTAAGTCCATACTATAAGATTTTTCATAAAGATCAAACAGGACAGTTGGAGAATTACGTGAAGATGAAAATTCAAACCTCCTCACAAAGGAACTAGTGAGATAGTGGTACTGACGACATTTTTCTTCCTCGAAGCTCACAAGATCAGCGTTACACAAATATGCGTTAAATTCTTCCTTAACCCCCGCTCGATCCATGAAGTCTTCTGAAGGCCATTCACCAGGACGCACTGGAGCATCCCTTGGTGGCTCATCATCAGCATCACGCATTGCCAGCCTGGGTCCTTGTTTCCTTGAAGAACCACCTTCGTACATTTTCCTAAGCATATTTCTTCCTCTGAAAAATTTCTGAAATTTTTAGTAACTTCAAAAAAAAGTTAACCAAACTCATCAAAATTGATAGCAACAACTCCTACAAGTGCCTAGAGCCTATATCATGCATCAAAACTACTTTTGACCATATAAATTTGACATGCAAGCTGAAGAACATGGTCACCTAGGTAGCACAAATTTGCAATGAGTAGAGCACTAGAACAAAAACTAATTGGACCAATGGAGGAGTCACATACCAAGGAACAATCTCCCCAAGAAGTTTTGTGAGAGGTGCTTTGAGCAAGGAGATCGAAAATCACAGCAAAATGAGCTAGAACTCGTGCTTGGGCTGGATATTGGTGTTTGTGGGAGGAAGAAGAAGTGTGTGGGTGCAGGAATAAGTGGAGGAGGGGCACCATGGGCCCACGAGGCAGGGGGCACGCCCAGGGGGGTAGGGCGCGCCCTCCATCTTCGTGGCCAGGTGGATGCCCCCTGCTGTGTTCTCAGTGCCAAATATTCTCAAATATTCCAGAAAAAATCATATTTAAATTTCAGGCCATTTGGAGAACTTTTATTTTCGGGGTATTTTTATATTGCACGGATAATCAGAAAACAGATAGAAATTACTATTTTTGCTTTATTTAATATAAATAACATAAAGTAGAAAGAGGGTACAGAGAGTTGTGTTTTCTAAATTCACCCATCTCATGATCATCAAAAGGAATCCATTAACAAGGTTGATCAAGTCTTGTTAACAAACTCATTCCGAATAACATGGAACCGGAGAAATTTCGAATAACACTAGGTTACCTCAACGGGGATATGCACATCCCCAACAATAAGAATATCATATTTCTTCTTGATAGTAGGAAGAGGAAATTCAAAACCTCCAAAAATAATCAATGGAATTTTTCCAATAGAATTGATACTGTGGACTTGAGGTTGTTTCCTCGAAAAGTGTACCATATGCTCATTACCATTAACATGAAAAGTGACATTGCCTTTGGTGCAATTAATAACATCCCCTGCAGTATTCAAAAAGGGTCTTCCAAGAATAATAGACATACTATCGTCCTCGGGAATATCAAGAATAACAAAGTCCGTTAAAATAGTAACGTTTGGAACTACAACATGCACATCCTCACAAATACCGACATGTATAGCAGCTAATTTATCAGCCATTTGCAAAGATATTTCAGTAGGTGTCAACTTATTTAAATCAAGTCTACGATATAAAGAGAGAGGCATAACACTAACACCGGCTCCAAGATCACATAAAGCAGTTTTAACATAGTTTCTTTTAATGGAGCATGGTATAGTTGGTACTCTGGGATCTCCTAGTTTCTCAGGTATTCCACCCTTAAAAGTATAATTAGCAAGCATGGTGGAAATTTCAGCTTCCGGTATCTTTCTTTTATTAGTAACAATATCTTTCATATACTTGGCATAAGGATTCATTTTGAGCATATCAGTTAATCGCATACGCAAAAAGATAGGTCTAATCATTTCAGCAAAGCGCTCAAAATCCTCATCATCCTTTTTCTTGGATGGTTTGGGAGGAAAAGGCACGGGTTTCTAAACCCATGGTTCTCTTTCTTTACCATGTTTCCTAGCAACAAAGTCTCTCTTATCATAACGTTGATTCTTTTATTGTGGGTTATCAAGATCAACAGCAGGTTCAATTTCTATATCATCATCATTGCTAGGTTGAGCATCAACATGAAAATTGTCATTAACTTTATCACTAGTTTCTGGTTCATTACTAGATTGTGTTTTAGCATCCGAAATAGAAATATCATTTGGATTCTCAGGTGTTTTAGCAATAGGTTCACTAGAAGCATGCAAAGTCCTATCATTTTTCTTTTTCTTCCTTTTAGAAGGACTAGGTGCATCTATATTATTTCTCTGAGAATCTTGCTCAATTCTCTTAGGGTGGCCTTCAGTATACAAAGGTTCCCGAGTCATTTTACCACCTCTAGTCATAACTCTAACAGCATTATCATTATTCTTACTATTCAATTCATTGAGCAAATCATTTTGAGCTTTAAGTACTTGTTCTACTTGAGTGGTAACCACAGAAGCATGTTTACTAATAAGTTTAAGTTCACCTTTAACATTAGCCATATAATCACCCAAGTGTTCAAGCATATCAGCACTGCATTTTAATTCTCTACCAAAATAAACATTGAAGTCTTTTTGCTTAACCATAAATTTATCAAACTCATCTAAGCATGGGCTAGCAAACTTGGTAAATGGGATTTCAGCTTTATCATATCTATAGAGAGAATTTACCTTTACTACCACTGTCGGCTTATCAAGACCATGTATTTCTTCAATAGGAGATGGATTAAAATTATGCATTTCTTTGACAGGCGGTAAATTAAGACCATGAATTTCTTCAATAGGAGGAAAATTCTTAACATATTCAGCTTTAATACCCTTTTCTTTCATGGATTTCTTTGCCTCTTGCATATCTTCAGGACTGAGAAATAGAATACCCCTCTTCTTCGGAGTTGGTTTAGGAATAGGCTCAGGAGCTGGCTCAGGAAGTGTCCAATTATTTTAATTTGTCAACATATTATTCAATAGAATTTCAGCTTCATCCGGTGTTCTTTCCCTGAAAAAAGAACCAGCACAACTATCCAGGTAATGTCTGGAAGCATCGGTTAGTCCATTATAAAAGATATCAAGTATTTCATTTTTCTTAAGAGGATGGTCAGGCAAAGCATTAAGTAATTGGAGAAGCCTCCCCCAAGCTTGTGGGAGACTCTCTTCTTCAATTTGCACAAAAAAATATATATCCCTCAAAGCAGCTTGTTTCTTATGAGCAGGGAAATATTTAGCAGAGAAGTAATAAATCATATCCTAGGGACTACGCACACAACCAGGATCAAGAGAATTAAACCATATCTTAGCATCACCCTTTAATGAGAACGGAAATATTTTAAGGATATAAAAGTAACGAGTTCTCTGATCATTAGTGAACAGGGTGGCTATATCATTTAATTTAGTAAGATGTGCAACAACAGTTTCAGATTCATAGCCATGAAAAGGATCAGATTCAACCGAAGTAATTATATCAGGGTCAACAGAGAATTCATAATCCTTATCAGTAACACAGATAGGTGAAGTAGCAAAAGCAGGGTCAGGTTTCATTCTAGCATTAAGAGATTGCTGCTTCCATTTAGCTAATAACCTCTTGAGTTCATATCTATCTTTGCAAGTTAAAATAGCTAGAGCAAATTCTTTTTCAAAAACATAACCCTCAGGAATAACAGGTGATTCATATTAATTAGGGGGAGAGTCTTCATCATCACTTTCGTCAATATTATCTGTTTCAATAATTTCATTCTCTCTAACCCTAGCAAGTTGTTCATCAAGAAATTCACCAAGTGGCACAGTAGTATCAAGCATAGAAGTAGTTTCATCATAAGTATCATGCATAGCAGAAGTGGCATCATCAATAACATGCGACATATCAGAACGAATAGCAGAAGCAGGTTTAGGTGTCGTAAGCTTACTCAAAACAGAAGGTGAATCAAGTGCAGAGCTTGATGGCAGTTCCTTACCTCCCCTCGTAGTTGAGGGATAAATCTTGGTTTTTGGATCTCTCAAGTTCTTCATAATCATAAGCAGATATAAATCCCAAGTTACTCAAAGAATAGAGCTATGCTCCCCGGCAACGGCACCAGAAAATAGTCTTGATAACCCACAAGTATAGGGGATCGCAACAGTTTTCGAGGGTAGAGTATTCAACCCAAATTTATTGATTCGACACAAGGGGAGCCAAAGAATATTCTCAAGTATTAGCAGCTGAGTTGTCAATTCAACCACACCTGGAAACTTAATATCTACAACAAAGTATTTAGTAGCAAAGTAATATGATAGTAGTGGTAATGGTAACAAAAGATAATGATAACAAAAGTAATGTTTTTGGTATTTTGTAGTGATAGTAACAATAGCAACGGAAAGTAAATAAGCAAAGAACAATATATGGAAAGCTCGTAGGCAATGGATCGGTGATAGAGAATTATGCCGGATGTGGTTCATCATGTAACAGTCATAACCTAGGGTGACACAGAACTAGCTCCAATTCATCAATGTAATGTAGGCATGTATTCCGAATATAGTCATACGTGCTTATGGAAAAGAACTTGCATGACATCTTTTGTCCTACCCTCCCATGGCAGCGGGGTCCTAGTGGAAACTAAGGTATACTAAGGCCTCCTTTTAATAGAGTACTGGACCAAAGCATTAACACATAGTGAATACATGAACTCCTCAAACTACGGTGATCACCGGGAGTGGTCCCGATTATTGTCACTTCGGGGTTGTCGGAACATAATACATAGTAGGTGACTATAGACTTGCAAGATAGGATCAAGAACACTCATATATTAATGAAAACATAATAGGTTCAGATCTAAAATCATGGCACTCGGGCCCTAGTGACAAGCATTAAGCATAGCAAAGGCATAGCAACATCAATCTCAGAACATAGTGGATACTAGGGATCAAACCCTAACAAAACTAACTCGATTACATGATAAATCTCATCCAACCCATCACCGTCCAGCAAGCCTACGATGGAATTACTCACGCATGGCGGTGAGCATCATGAAATTGGTGATGGAGGATGGTTGATGATGACGATGGTGACGGATTCCCCTCTCCGGAGCCCCGAACAGACTCTAGATCAGCCCTCCTGAGAGGGTTTTAGGGCTTGGCGGCGGCTCCGTATCGTAAAACGTGATGATTCTCTGTGATTTTTCTCTCCCCGAAAGCAAATATATAGAGTTGGGGTTGAGGTCGGAGGAGCTCCAGGGGGCCCATGAGGTAGGGGGTGCGCCCAGGGGCAGGCGCGCCCCCCACCCTCGTGGCTAGGGTGTGGGCCCCTGGTCTTCATCTTGTGCAAGGATTTTTTATTATTTCGAAAAAGATGTTCCGTGAAGTTTCAGGTCATTCCGAGAACTTTTGTTTCTGCACATAAATAACACGATGGCAATTTTGCTGAAAACAACGTCAGTCCGGGTTAGTTTCATTCAAATCATGCAAGTTAGAGTCCAAAACAAGGGCAAAAGTGTTTGTAAAAGTAGATACGACGGAGACGTATCAGGCACTTGAAAACTTGTTGCTCCATTGCTTCGAGTCTTGTCTCCATGTTTCCGGTCCTCCTTGGTCCCTCAACATCGCGGATGTGCAGCACCCCCTCACGCATTTCAATGGTTTCACTAGTGCAGAATCGGGCAATAACAACGGTTCATAAGGCCCTTTAGTGCCGTTTTGGTAACCCGTGCTAAAGTGTAGGCACTAAAGGCCCCCCTTTAGTACCGGTTCAGCACGAACCGGTGCTAAAGGGCAACCACGTGGCACGAGCCAGCTTCGGGGGCAGGGAGCCCTTTAGTACCGGTTGGTGTCACCAACCGGTATTAAAAGGTTGGGGGGTTTGGCTTTATGATTTCTTTTTCATTTAATTTTGTGTTTTCCATTTAATTATTTTTTGTTTGCTGGTATTTCACGACACTACATATTGTACACGTTACGGATATATATAAATAGAATTTCTAGTAGAACCGATCATAATATATATATATCATCGAATGTCTCACAACCACCATTAATTAATTCACACATATATACACACATGTATATATATATACAATTTCTCCTAGTTGGTGCCTTTGGAGCCAGTGGCATTAGCCTAGCTAATTGGTGCCTTCGGAGCACGATAACAAGTGGAAATGGTTCATGGGGGCGGTAGCGGGTAATAGTATTCTCCTTTGGGATCTATGACCTGGTCGAGCAAAAATCCCGCTATTTCCTCTTGAATTGCTTCTATGCGGTCCTGTGCTAGGAGCTTGTCCTGCACCTCTTTGAACTGTTAAGAAGGAGATCAATATGCATGTGTATTAGTTGTGTGACTAGATATCGATAATGGTGTAAAAATTGTGAATAGTGTTCTGACAATCGATATCATACCCACTCCTGTCTTTGAGATTTGCTCCTTTCGGACGCCATCATGCGAATGTTCTCGCAAACATAGTATGCACATAGATCATTCCCCGGCGCCTGCTTCAGGGCCTTTACAAGAATGGAATTTGATGAGATAATAATTAATCAAGCATGATAATTAAAGAGATGGCAGCTAGCTAGTACTACTTAATTACTTACCTTGGGTCGATACCATTTCAGATCTTGTTTCCATGGGCCTGGAGTGGCCCTGATGAACTTTGTCCAAGCCCTGCCCGCCGACAAAGAAAATGAATAAATGTGTTATTAAATAGTTGTTATCAGGAAATGATGAACTAATTAAATAGGCCGAGATATAGTTAATAATGATTGAAATTACCTGTTGACTATCCCCTTCATGATGGTGTAGTCACTTGCTTTCTTAAGTAGTGAGTCTAGTACTTCAACTGTTCCTTCATCAACTTTAATGATTAACAAGATCCAGTGAAATCTGCATGCACACACATTTGCATGTCTTAATTAAGCGGGTATATGTAAGCAAAAACATGTAGCTAGCTAGTAGGGAAAAACAGAATTTGTAGTACAAGATAGTGTGACTCACTGGAAGTTGTAAGGAAGTAGTATATCTTCATTGTATTTGAGTTCCTTGAAGAACTGTAGCATGCTTTCCTCTACACTTTTTTCGTGATATGGATCTATTTTCCATGTGTATTCATTAATAGTATTTGGGTCAACGAACCCAATGCCATAACGTCCACCTTTTTTCATTTCATAAATCTTCATCCTGCATAATACCACAGAAAAGAATATAGTGAGGATAATTACAGGTAATGATTGATCAAAATGATCACTACAACTAGCTTGAGACTTAAATTACAGAAAGAAATCACTTACAGACAATAGCAACTGACGATAGATTTGTCGAGTGCGTCTTGATTGTATAGCTGAAATAGTTCTGAATACTCAACGGTCACAGCTTTCTCATGGTAGTAATGATCCTTGTTGACATTCACCATGAGGGACTCTTGATTGGAAATCTTGGTAATGTCCATGTACCATTGATGCAATTCATACATTCTCGTTGGGAGCTTATGGACCTCCTCTGGCTCGACCAAAGGTTGGCCCCGGGCATATTTCCGTTTTATTTCCTCCTCTCTAGTCGGAGACATGGGCTCGATATTGAGGAGTTGTCCAACAGTGATCCCGATCGATTCAGCCTGCGCAATATGCTCCTCGATTATTACCACATTGCCCACCCCGGGAATGTTAACGGTTTGCCCACAATAATATTGGGCGCGCCTACTCTCATGTGTTGTTGGCACAACAAGCGGTGGGATTGATTGCGCCACCTGTTCTACCAGCTGGGGAACTGTTTTACCGCTCCTTTTGCCAGCTGATTTGCTCGAGCTCGAGCTCGCCTCTTTCTGTAGACGTGCTCGATTTAACTTCTTGATGTGGCGCTCATAGTCTGTGTCAACAGGCTTGGGAGCTGGTGCTCTAGCCATACGAATGAAGTGGTGAATCTTTTCCACAGGCACTTTCTCCCTTGGCGGCGGTGGTTGTTTCGGTGCAAAATGGGATTCCACCTCGGCCTTCGATATGGCTACGTTTTCCTCCTCGGACTTGTCGTAAGGCCTCTATGGAAGAGGCGCGAGGCTTGGACCATATTGAAATCGCTTGCCTCTGCCTGTACCTCCAGTACTACCTCGACTTGTACCACTACGCACCATAGCTGAGGCGGCTCTCTTGTGTGATTGCTGAGGCGGCGAAGACGGCTGACGTGGCTGAGTTGGAGGAGGAGGAGTGGCCTGAAGCTATGCCGGACTTGGAGGAGGAGTGGCCTGATGCTTTGCCGGACTTGGAGGAGGAGGAGTGGCCTGAAGCTGTGCTGGACTTGGAGGAGGAGTGGCCTGACGCGTTGGTGGACTTGGAGGAGCGGGAGTCTGCTGACTCGGTGGCGGACTGCGACGAGGAGTCAGATGACGCGGTGTCGGTGGCCTTCGAAAGATGATGCAATCCTTTCTCCATAGGATGATACGATGGTTGGCCTCTCCTAGTGTGTGCTCATCGTCACCTCCAGGAATGTCAAGCTCTAGCCCCGAATATTGGTCCACCACCTCATCAACCAAGACACGAGCATAGCCCGCTGGAATCGGGTTGCAATGGAAGGTTGCCTCGGGGGGATTTGTAAAAGAAAGGGCGTCCGCCACCTTCATGGATATGTTCTTCATTTTGAAGTGTAGCTCGCAGTTAGTGTTCTCCATGATGTCATCCACTGGGTAGCTATCCAGCAATGTGTCGCACGGGGCGGAACCCACACTGCTTCTCAGCATGGATGGGACGGTGCTATCCAATGGTGGATCATCCGGTAGCTGCTGAGACCCCCTTTGCTGGCTAAGTGAGTCGATCTGCTCCTGCTGCCGCTGGAATTTGACTGCCAAGTCCGCGTGCGCTGATTCTAGGCCTTGTAGGCATTCATAGTCTAGCTTCCTCTACTCCTCCTCCATCTTCCTCTTCTTCTCCTCCGCAATCTTCTTTCTTGCACGGGTTCTGTAGTCGGTGTTCCAGTCCGAAAACCCCTCATACCACGGAATAGCGCCCATGCCTTGTGTTCTTCCCGGGTGTTCAGGATTTCCCAGGGCACGCGTAAGCTCGTCGTTCTCTCTGTTGGGCTCGAACAACCCCGATCGAGCCTCTTCTATTGCAACAAGTAGCGTATCTTCGGCTCCGTCCAAACATGCCTTCTTCAAAATTTTGCCTGTCTTCGGGTCCAACTCCCCCCCATGCGCATAGAACCAAGTCCTGCACCTGGGGGGCCAGCTCAATGTTTCTGGAGTGACACCTGCATCCAGCATCTCTTTCTCAGACTTATCCCACTTAGGCATTCCCATCGCATAGCCACCTGGCCCCAGCTTATGGAACTTATCCTTTTTTGCAGCATTGGCCTTGTTTATTCTCGACCGTTCCTTAGATAATTCCGAATCCTTGAATTTCACGAAATCATCCCAATGAGCACTTTGCTTCTCTAGTGTTCCCTCAAATACTGGAGTCTTCCTTCCTCCGTTGACATACTTGGCCCATTCACGAATCTTGTGGTTCTTGAATGCAACCGCCATCTTCCTAAGAGCAGCGTCCTTGACTTTCTCCACATCTGCATCTGTGAAATGTTCTGGTAGGGTGAAATGTTCCATGAGCGTTTCCCAAAGCAGAAGTTTTTGTCTATCGTCGACAAAAGTAACTCCTGGACGTGGCTTTGCTGGCTCTCTCCATTCTTGAAGGGAGATCGGGAGTTGGTCCTTCACAAGAACTCTGCACTGACGAATGAACTTGTCCGCAATCTTCTTAGGCGCTAATGGTTCGCCATTAGGTCTGATGGCCTCGATATTGTACTTTACGCCCTCCTTCAACTTTTTGTTCGGGCCACGTTTCCTGTTGCCTGAAGATTTGCTCGATCCGGATGGCTGAAAGAAGAAAGATTTATTCGTTAATATATCTTCAAGTCATTTAAAACATGTGATGATCACCAGATGCCTGCTTATATAAATATATATACCTCGCCGGTCTTTGTTGTTTCAAGATCAACATTTTCTTCATCATGTTCATAGTTCATGACTTCATCAATTCGGTCGTCGTGATCGAATATCATATCACCCTCCCCGGTGTTGTTTAGATATTCGGAGTCGTCATAATCTTCTTCATTCTGATCATCATCTGGCCCGCGAGGATTGCGTATGATATTGAACAGGGCTTCTTCTCCCTCTCTGCCGGTATTGTCCGCCATAGGTTTTGTTTAACTAATCCAAAAGAAATATAAAACAATTTAGTATTCAAATTACATCGTCTTGAATAATAGATATAATCTCGAATACATCATCTCGAATAATAGATATAATCTGGAATACATCATCTCAAATAATAGATATAATCTGGAATACATCGTCTCGAATAATAGATATAATCTCGAATACATCGTCTCGAATAATATATAATCTCGAATACATCGTCTCGAATATTATATATCGAATACATCACTGGCTAGGTAGCTAATAAATATCGAATACTACAGAAGAATCTAGGACACTCGCGGTTCCTGCGGCGCGGGCGGTGGACACCCAAAGAGAAGGAACCCTCACAGGATCATAGATGAAGTGAGATCCCTGAAGAAATTGCCAGGTATTGGAGAACCTGCCGCCCTCTAACGCAACCATGTAGCGATGGACGTGCTCGTCCTCCTCCCTGACATGGCGATATACCACCTCCGGCGGGGCCGGCTCCCTCCGCACTAAAACTGGCCCACGCGAACGCCACCAAACGACATCAGGGTCGACGACGGGACCCGGGGCCGGGTTCCTCATCAAGCGGCGCGCCCCTCCAGGCAGCACCTCCCAGTGCTAGCCCGGCGGAGCCCAGTCCCGGACATGGGTCAGGCGGACGTCGTCGCGGACGGGTCAACGGCGAGGATGTGGGCCGGGCATCATCGAGAACAAATACTAGCTATATGCCCACAAAAAGTAACATTTTTTTAATGATTGGATTTTGATAACTAAAATTTTTACATTTCTATATAACTAACATTCCTATAACATTTCTAACGATGCCATATAACTAACATTTCTATAACTAAAAAACAGAAAAAAAAATTATAACATTTCTATATATATAACTAACATTTCTATAAAGGCCTGTTTTTTAGCCTATAACTAACATTTCTATATAACTAACATTCCTATAACATTTCTATATATATAACTAACATTTCTATATAACTAACATTCCTATAACATTTCTAACGATGCCACATAACTAACATTTCTATAACATTTCTATATATATAACTAAAATTATAAAGGCCTGTTTTTTAGCCGAGGGGCGTCCGCACTGGTTTATAACCCCCCGTGCGGTAGCTCTCTCGAGCTCCTCTCCAAAGCAGGCCTACTGGGCCTACATGTTCTCTGCTGCCCTGTGGGCCTACTGGGCCTTTGCGGGCCTGCATCCTGGCCCAACAACAGGTTGGGTTTCTAGTCGTATGCAGGCCGCTCTGGCCCAGTAGGCGGGCTTTTACTTTTTATTTTTTTGCTTTATTTATTTTTGAGTTGTTTTTTTGTGTATTTAGAGTTTCTTTGTGAATATTTTTGCTTTAGGTACAAAAAATTACAAACTTTCTGTTAGTGCCCTTAGTTTTCAAATTTGAATAGTTTAAATTTTGAATTATTTGAAATTCGTGTGAATCACTAGTTTGTGAATAACTTAACTTTAAAAATCAGTAAAGACATGAAAGAATTTGTTTGCACATAAAATTTCTTCGCGTTTCAAATGCCAAAACACATAACTACCATAACTATTACAGAGATTCCCTCCTGGGTGTGAAACACAGAAGAAAGTGATGATAGTGAAGCCGATCACATCCCAGATCTTTGGGTGTGAAACTTTTTCTTCGCGTGTGTCCCTTTGCGCCGTAACCATGGAAAATCTTCATCATTTAACGGGATGCTCGGGTCAATATTCACTGTGAATGGAGCAATTTCATCAAACTTTTCATAATCTTCTGACATGTCTGTCTTGTCATCCACTCCCACGATGTTTCTCTTCCAAGAGAGAACTATGTGCCGCTTTGGCTCATCATACGATGCATTCGCTTCCTTACCTTTTCTTTTTCTTGGCTTGGTAGACATGTCCTTCACATAGAAAACCTGTGCCACATCATTGGCTAGGAAGAATGGTTCGTTTGCATACGCAAGATTGTTGAGATCCACTGTTGTCATTCCGTACTGTGGGTCTTCCGTTACCCCACCTCGTGTCATATTGACCCATTTGCACCGGAACAAAGGGACCTTCAAACCACGTCGATAGTCAAGTTCCCATATGTCCTGTATATAACCATAATATGTTTCCTTTCCCGTCTTGGTTTCTGCATCAAAGCGGACACCACTGTTTTGGTTGGTGCTCTTCTTATCTTGGGCGATCGTGTAAAATGTATTACCATTTATCTCGTACCCTTTGAAAGTCATTATATTCGAAGATGGTAACTGGGACAGCAAGTATAGGTCATCTTCAATAGAGGTGTCATGCATGGTACGTGTCTGCAACCAGCTGGCGAAACTCCTGGTTTGTTCACATGTAATCCAGTCATCAGACCGCTTTGTGTGTTTGGAGCGTAGTAAATTCTTGTGTTCATCCATATACAGAGCCACCAAGGCAGAATTCTGTAGAACTGTGTAGTGTGCTTCAGTGAGAGAATGTCCGTCCATACATATTATTTGTTCCCCTCCTAGCGTGCCTTTTCCATCCAGTCTGCCCTTATGCCGCGATTCAGGAACACCAATCGGCTTAAGGTCGGGAATAAAGTCAATACAAAACTCAATGACCTCCTCATTTTCATGGCCCTTGGAGATGCTTCCTTCTGGCCTAGCATGGTTATGAACATATTTCTTTAAGATTCCCATGAAGCTCTCAAAGGGGAACATATTGTGTAGAAATACAGGACCCAAAACGTTAATCTCTTCGCATAGGTGAACCAGGACGTGCGTCATGATGTTGAAGAAGGATGGTGGGAACACCAACTCGAAACTGACAAGACATTGCACCAAATCATTCTCTAACCTTGGTATGATTTATGGATCGATTTCCTTCTGAGAGATTGCATTGAGAAATGCACATACCTTCACAATGGCTAATCGAACGTTTTCCGGTAGAAGCCCCCTCAATGCAACCGGAAGTAGTTGCGTCATAATCATGTGGTAGTCATGAGACTTTAGGTTCTGGAACTTTTTCTCTGCCATGTTTATTATTCCCTTTATATTCGACGAGAAGCCAGACGGTACCTTAATACTGAGCAGGCATTCAAAGAAGATTTCCTTCTCTTCTTTGGTAAGAGCATAGCTTGCATGACCCTGATGTATGTCGTCTTTTCCGTGCATACGTTGCTGGTCCTCCCGTGCCTCAGGTGTATCTTTTGTCTTCCCATACACGCCCAAGAAGCCAAGCAGGGTCACACAAAGATTCTTCGTCACATGCATCACGTCGATTGCGGAGCGGACCTCTAGTTCTTTTCAATAGGGCAGGTCCCAAAATATAGATTTCTTCTTCCACATGGGTGCGTGTCCGTCAGCGTCATTCGGAACAGGTGTCCACCAGGACCCTTTCCAAAGACCACCTTCAAATCCTTGACCATATCATGTACATCAGCACCAGTACGGTGACGAGGCTTCATCCGGTGATCCGCCTCACCTTTGAAATGCTTGCCTTTCTTTCTTACGGGATGCCTGCTCGTAAGAAATCGACGATGTCCCAGGTACACATTCTTCTTACAATTAGCCAAATATATACTGTCGGTATCGTCCAAACAGTGCGTGCATGCGCGGTATCCCTTGTTTGTCTATCCTGAAAGGTTACTGAGAGCAGGCCAATCATTGATGGTCACGAACAGCAACGCCTTTAGGTCAAATTCTTCCCCCATGTGCTCATCCCACGCACGTACACCTGTTCCATTCCACAGTTGTAAGAGTTCTTCAACTAATGGCCTTAGGTACACATCAATGTCGTTGCCGGGTTGCTTAGGGCCTTGGATGAGCACTGGCATCATAATGAACTTCCGCTTCATGCACAACCAAGGAGGAAGGTCATACAAACATAGAGTCATATGCCAGGTGCTATGGTTGCTTCTCTGCTCCCCAAAAGGATTAATGCCATCTATGCTTAGACCAAACCATATGTTCCTTGCATCATCTGCAAACTCCTTCCCGTACTTTCTTTCGATTTTTCTCCACTGCGACCCGTTAGCAGGTACTCTCAACTTTCCGTCTTTCTTACGGTCTTCTCTGTGCCATCGCATCGCCTTGGCATGCTCTTTGTTTTGGAACAAACGTTTCAACCGTGGTATTATAGGAGCATACCACATCACCTTGGCAGGAATCTTCTTCCTGGGGCGCTCGCCCTCGACATCACCAGGGTCATCGCGGCTGATCTTATAGCGCAATGCACCGCATACTGGGCAAGCGTTCAAATCCTCGTACTCACCGCGGTAGGGGATGCAATCATTAGGGCATGCATGTATCTTCTGCACCTCTAACCCTAGAGGGCAGACATTCTTCTTTGCTTCATACGTACTCTCGGGCAATTCGTTGTCCTTTGGAAGCATATCCTTTATCATTACCAGCAACTTTCCAAATCCCTTGTCAGATACACCATTCTCTGCCTTCCATTGCAGCTATTCCAGTGTGGTGCCCAGCTTTTTCTTGTAACCTACGCAATTCGGGTACAACAATTTTTTGTGATCCTCTAACATGCACTGCAACTTCTTCTTCTCCAAATCACTTGCGAAGTTTCTCTTTGCATCGGCAATGGCCCGACCTAGATCATCAACAGGCTCATCCGATGCCTCTTCTTCAGCTTCTTCCCGCATTACCGGCTCAGCTTCTGCCCGCATTGTTGTATCATCGTATTCAGGGAACCCATGGCCATGATAGCTGTCGTCATCCTCTTCTTCTTCATTGTCTTCCATCATAACCCCTCTTTCTCCATGCTTGGTCCAAACATTATAGTGGGGCATGAAACCGGACTCAAACAGGTGGACGTGAATGGTTCTTGACATAGAGTAATTGTGACCATTCTTACAGCCAGCACATGGACAAGGCATAAAACCATCCGCTCGCTTGTTTGCCTCAGCCACAAGTAGAAAAGTACTCACGCCATTAATGAACTCGGGAGAGCATCGGTCATCGTACATCCATTGCCGACTCATCTTCAATACACAGCACCGAAAACATCAAATTAATACAATACATAAAGTTCGTACATAAAGATCATACAACACTTAAATGCAACAAACAAATAACTCTCTAGCTACAGAATTTAAATGCAACAACAAATGCGATCAAGATCGCAACTAAGGTAACAATTGATCCAATAGCATAATGATACCAAGCCTCACTATGAATGGCATATTTTCTAATGTTTCTAATCTTCAAGCGCATTTTCTCCATCTTAATCTTGTGATCATCGACGATATCGGCAACATGCAACTCCAATTCCATCTTCTCCCCCTCAATTCTTTTCAATTTTTCCTTCAAATCCTCGTTTTCTCATTCAACTAAATTTAACCTCTCGACAATAGGGTCGGTTGGAAT
The DNA here is from genome assembly GCF_002162155.2 of Triticum dicoccoides. Lineage (NCBI taxonomy): Eukaryota > Viridiplantae > Streptophyta > Magnoliopsida > Poales > Poaceae > Triticum > Triticum dicoccoides. Next base: position 201,087,209 of record NC_041382.1, read on the forward strand.
TTCCGGTTCAACTACCTCCTACATACAAATATCTATGTCAACTTGATGGGCATAATTTGTCATAAACACGAAATGAAATGAATAGTTTTAAAAGAGAATAAACCACATCCCAATCATAACCCGGACGAGGGCCGACGGGGACGGATATCAAAACCATGGCACTATGTATAACAAACAACGTATGGGTAAGATAATTATACGAGTAACTATATATCCAAATCACACAAACATCAATTTTTTATATAAAACTTCATGAACAAGAGGCTCACCACAAGGTGGTGCCGGCGACGGGACGTTGCGAGCGATCGACGGTGGTTACGACGGAGATTTAGAAGGTACTAAGTAAACCACACCTACATATGCAAACTAAGTGTTATTTTTGACCTCAAATTGCATATAAATCAAATACTAGCACATATATATAATTCCTCCCAAATTACTAAACTCAAAAATCAATCACTATATAAAGCATTGCACGAGCTAATCTAGCAATGAGAGATGAAAGGAAAAAGTTGCTAACCTTTGTGATCATTTGAATGGATGGGGGCCTTCAAATCTTGACAAATTTTGGGCAAAATGTGTGATGAGCTTTAGAGGAAGAGGGAAAAGAACAGAGAGGAGAGGGGAAAGGGGAAGAACAGAGTGAGCTCGGGTGGACTAAGGGTCTATGTAGGACGACCTTTAGTACCGGTTCGTGATACGACCCGGTACTAAAGGTGCTGGAGGGGCCCCGGACTGACAACATCCTGCCACCACTCACTTTAGTACCGGTTCGTGGCACTAACCGGTGCTAAAGGTTCGCCACGAACCGGTACTAATGAGAGCGGCCGGCTAGCCGTTGGAACTGGCACTAATGCACACATTAGTGCCGGCTCAAATTCAAACTGGCACTAATGTGCTTCACATTTGACCCTTTTTCTACTAGTGTTTGAGGGTGTTGCAGCACCTCCGTGATGTAGGGGTTGATGACCTTCTCGAAAAACTTGTCCTTGGGGGCGCTTGAAGATGTCATGGTGATCTAGATCTGTCACAAAAACAGCTCGAAACAGAAGCAAGAGATATTTGCATGGTACGGTGGTCAAAACCTTCGGGAGAATATATAATGAATTTTTACCGACCAAAAGAAGTATCGTGCAAGAAAACGGAGTCCGCAGGGCACACGAGGTGCCCACGAGGTAGGGGGCGCACCTAGGGGGTAGGGCGCCCCCTCCACCCTCGTGGACGCCTCGCGTCCTTTCCGGACTACTTCTTATTTTCCTATTTTCTTATATATTCCAAAACGGAGAAAAAATGCTATTAGAACTGTTTGGGAGTCAATTTACTTACCGTACCACATACCTATTCCTTTTCGAAGTCTAAAACATTCTAGAAAGTGTCCCTTATGTACTCGCTACTAGGGAAAACCCTAGCAGCAACGCGGGTTTTAGGTATAGCAGTAGTGCGGGATACGGTGCTACTGATACGGCGCTATAGCTAACCTATAGCAGCAGCACGTGTGCACCCGCGCTAATGCTATACAACCATAGCAGTAGTGGGTAGCAAGCAAGCGCGCTACTGCTAATAGCTCTAGCACACTTTATTAGGCCGCGCTACTGCTAGTGGCACGCTGCTGCTAACTTTTCTCCACTCGCTACTGCCAATTTTATTAGTTTTTGTTTTTTCTGCATATTTGTTTTGTATTTGAATAGGCTTTATACAAGAATCTTGAGCACATACAAATGTCGTCATCATACACATACAAATGGTTGCGTGACCACAAATGTAATCATAGCATATACATACAAATAGTCTCATCATAATCATCTCGAAAATAGCGATACATGCAAGTCTCGAATATTTGCAACTACAACGTCATCCATCTAAGCAATGGTATAAGCAAGAAGAGCTATCACTATGAGTGAGAGCGGAACTATGCAGTACATGAGGCGGCGGGTACGAGTCCTGTCTTGCGCTAGCGTTAACCTCAAGTAACTAGCTTCGGCTTCTTATCTGGTTTTGAAGCCTTTATGACCGGCGCCCGAGACCCCATTCACTTGCACCTGACACTCAGGCCACTCGTTGTACACCCCCGGAACCTTCCCTTTGTACATGACATAGCACTGCCATCTCGCCATCAAGAAACTAGGTACCTATTAGAGATGCAACTTCATCAAGAGGATGTACAATCATATGCAACAAAATATACTAGAGCAACATGAAAAAGAAAGGGTTAGCAACTAGATGCAACATACAGTACACAAACTAATTAATAACTAGAGGTACGCAGGTCATCGTACCCAAACTAAAAAAGTAGCATTACGCAAGTTCGGCAGGGACCGTGGACATCACAAAGTTGCATCGCTACAGAAAATATACAAGTTCAACTAACACATATCATCATCATTGACATCGTAAATCACTAGAAGTTCCATCCTTCCATATCATTGAGGATGGACCCTAGCTTCTTGAACGGCGTGAGGTCCCGACGTTGCATGCCTATGCGAGTTCGGACGTCATCTCGCGATATAGGGCCATGGTGGAACATCCCCTTCTCATCGATGACTTCTTTCATGATGATAGTTGCAATGTCCCTTTGGATGCGAAAGAAGTCATCTCTAAGTTCATAATCCGCTTCTCCATGAGATTCTACCCACTTGCGGATACGATCATTGTTTCTGGTTGTCATATGAAGCTTTTGGTGATCTGTGTTGAACTCAATCATGAGATGGAGGATGTAGAATCCATCTTACTTGCTTGGTTTTGGGACATGGATGCAGCAGAAGTTAGTTTTATGCGCGAAACCCATCTTCTTGTTCGTTTGTTTCCTGATCTGCACATGGCCACCTCTAATGCTGAAGCCTTGGAGAGCATCATCTAGAATATTCATTATGTGGGTGTAGTCCTTCTTCTCGTAGTCTCTAGAAGGGTCGAAATGCACGGTGTGGGAAACTCGCGGGTAAAGAACAATAAGGACGGCGCACCCGTTGTTGCGGGGAAAAGACACCTCAAATTATTCTCCATATGAGCAAGAAGGAATGATTGAAATGTATGAAAGGGTTGTCCGGAACTGACTTACTTTGGATGATCAGGCAGGAGGACAATTTCCTGGTCCTTATTCTGTACCGTGAAGTTTTGGAGGTAGTCCCTAGCATTTTCACGCTCAAAGTCGCCGAGACTCAAGAAAGACTCATGCATGTAGTACGGATCGGCCACACAGATATGTGAGACTTCTTGTTTTTCTTTATCACTTTTAGTTTATCAACTGAATTGCTTGAGGACAAGCAAAGGTTTAACCTTGGGGAGTTGATACGTCTCCACCGTATCTACTTTTCCAAACACTTTTGCCCTTGTTTTGGACTCTAACTTGCATGATTTGAATGGAACTAACCCACACTAACGCTGTTTTCAGCAGAATTGCCATGGTGTTATTTATGTGCAGAAACAAAAGTTCTCGGAATGACCTGAAACTTCACGGAGATTATTTTTGGAAATAATAAAAAATACTGTCAAAAGATCAAGACCAGGGGGCCCACACCCTAGCCACGTGGGTGGGGGCGCCTTCCCCCCTGGGCGCTCCCCCCTACATCGTGGCCCCCCTGGAGCTCCTCCGACCTCAACTCCAACTCTATATATTCTTGTTCGAAGAGAAAAAAATGAGGGAGAAAGATTCATCGCTTTTTACAATACGGAGTCGCCGCCAAGCCCTAAACTCTCTCGGGGGGCTGATCTAGAGTCCGTTCGGGGCTCCAGATAGGGGAATCCATCGCCATCATCATCATCAACCATCCTCCATCATCATTTTCGTGATGCTCACCGCCGTGCGTGAGTAATTCCATCATAGGCTTGCTGGACGGTGATGGGTTGGATGAGATTTATCATGTAATCAAGTTAGTTTAGGGTTAGATCCCTAGTATCCACTATGTTCTGAGATTGATGTTGCTATGACTTTGTTATGCTTAATGCTTGTCACTAGGGCCCGAGTGCCATGATTTCAGATCTGAACCTATTATGTTTTCATGAATATATGTGAGTTCTTGATCCTATCTTGCAAGTCTATAGTCACCTACTATGTGTTATGATCCGGCAACCCCGAAGTGACAATAATCGGGACCACTTCCGGTGATGACCGTAGTTTGAGGAGTTCATGTATTCACTATGTGTTAATGCTTTGGTCCGGTACTCTATTAAAAGGAGGCCTTAATATCCCCTAGTTTCCACTAGGACCCCGCTGCCACGGGAGGGTAGGTCAAAAGATGCCATGCAAGTTCTTTTCCATAAGCACGTGTGACTATATTCGGAATACATGCCTACATTAAATTGATGAATTGGAGCTAGTTCTGTGTCACCCTAGGTTATGACTGTTATAGGATGAACCGCATCCGGCATAATTCTCTATCACTGATCCATTGCCTATGAGCTTTCCATATATTGTTCTTCGCTTATTTACTTTTCCTTTGCTATTGTTATCATCATCACAAAATACCAAAAACATTACTTTTGCTATCGTTACTTTTGCTATTGTTACAACTACTATCATATTACTTTGCTAATAAATACCTTGCTGCTGATATTAAGTTTCCAGGTGTGGTTGAATTGACAACTCAACTGCTAATACTTGAGTATATTCTTTGGCTCCCCTTGTGTCGAATCAATAAATTTGGGTTGAATACTCTACCCTCGAAAACTGTTGCGATCCCCTATACTTGTGGGTTATCATAGCGCAAAAAGGTGGACGATTGTAAAAGCGAGTTCCCTTGTCAGAAATATGTCAAAGATATGGTCAAATCGCAGGAAGAACACCTCTGCGGCCCATATGTCGACGTAGCACTTCCCCTCAGGCACACGAGCCGCGTATGTTGGATATCCTGGATCCTTCGAGGATAGTAGGCTTTTCTCAGTCGACAACACATGGTCGTGCATTCTCTTGATATCCCCTCATAGTGCCTCCAGCAGTATCGGCGGTAGCATCGGCTCACCCGTGAGATGGAACATGGCCGCACCTTTCACAGGTACACGCTCTTCAGAATCCATCGTCTGGCTGCTATGTGCTCTGGCTTGTTTGGAGGAAGCTATCTTCCCCGATCTCTTCTTGTCCTTTTTCTTGGGCACACCTTCCAGACCCTTCCTTAACCCCTGCCCCAGTGTTCCCGCGGGCTAAGCACTGTACGATCCCCGACTAGTTGAGCCTGTGTTGAAGCGGCATCTTCAGGTGTGTCCTATGAGGATTTCATGAACAGAGTCTTTTTGCAATCCCTACTACGGCCTTCCTGCCCGGGCAGATCATCCATATCCTCATTAGCATGCTGATAGCCCGATTCGTCATATGGTTGACTTATCATATCTAAGTCACACTCATACGCGTTTGTATTGAGGAAACCCATTGGGTCGACCTCCGTCTCATAATCCATTCTCTGTTCTACAGGACCGATTACATCAGCCAGTACTATTGCACCCCCTTCATCACGTCGTCCGCCGCTCTCACCCGGTAGTACATGAGCTGGTAATTGCATAGGCGGGGTGATGGTCTCCACACATGTTTGTTGATGTGTCATTACTGGAATCAGCTACTTTGCCATCTGCCAGATCTTTGCCGTCAGCTAGCAGACGGCAAAGAAGCTCTTTGCCATCAGCTACCAAAAAGCAGACGGCAAAGAACTGGCTGATGGCAAAGACATAATTTTCCATCAGCCAGTTCTTTGCCGTCGGCTAGCAGACGGCAAAGATTCTTTGCTGTCAGCTAGCGGACGACAAAGAGGGAGGGGCCCCACTGACGAGCTGCAAAAAAAACCTAACGGCCCCCCCTCTTTGTCGTCCGCTAGCGGACGACAAAGAGCAAAAA
>NC_041382.1:201094632-201168128 GCF_002162155.2 Triticum dicoccoides
GACCCCGAAACAGCACCCCGACCCCGACACGGCACCCCGACACCGACAGGACACCCCGACCCCCGACACCTCCCGAAAAGGTGTTCTTTGGCCTTCCAGAGGCCGACGGGGTCATAAATTTGTGAATTATTAGTTAGGTCATATATTTTTCGATTTTGTTACGAAAAACGTCATATATAATTGTGTTGATCGTGTAGTTTTAAATGTGCAGTTGTTTCATCGCTGCGAGGTTTGGTGTTCGACGACCTCGCCGTGCGTTTGACGAGCTCTGCCCCTTCGTTCGTGGGTGAGCACAAATGACAATTCCTCCTCCCCCATTAATTATTTGATCTATTTCGATGAAACTTGATAGCTAGCTATATATGTGTCTTGAATCATCAGTATGCGTAACCAATATGTCTCTCCCATTCGAAAGCGTCATAGTTATAAATATGCATGCATTTGCATATTTATAACCTTGATTCTTTTGAATTGTCCAACGCTATCCATGGACAGCCCGAGTATGTGTAGATTGGGTTCGTTTTCCCATATGCTTTGCTCCGGATCCGATGCATAAATTTTGTCAGTGCCTCCCCTATTGTTCTCTGGGTACACATCCTCTCTGTTTATTACAGAGACGTGTATCAGGAGAACAGCGGGGAGGTGCTGCCGAAATTTTGCGTCAGATCCGGGGCATAGCATGGGAAAATGAACCCAATCTACACATACACGGGTGGGATTAGGACCTATCATTACCTATTAGAGTGTAGGTTGCATGGACGTAATAAAATTGACAAAGTAGATCAACTGATGAATATATACATGGTGAATTACATATATAATTGTTGTGTGTCCAGTAGCTCTGAAAGTCAAGATGAGTGACCGTGCGTGGATGTATACCGGTCACACTGGTCAGAACAAATGGAGCACTGAATGGTTCATAAAAACCAAGGGGTTTGTGAAAGACGCATTTGCAAATGGCCAAAAGAAAACCTGGTGCCCCTGTTTCCGGTGCGGCAATTCGGAAAAGAAGACAGAGGCTGAAATGGGCAAACACCTGCAGAAGATTGGTTTTACGCCCGATTATACGGTGTGGACATTTAATGGTGAGTCTGCCCAACGTGACCGAGCTGAGGTGGATCGTCGTTGCACCGACGAGCATGGTACCGGGATGGAAAACATGGTGCAAGACTATGATGATGCTCGGGATTCAGACAAGGAGATGGAGGAATCTGCAAAGGCCTTCAATGAAATGTTGGAGTCTTCAAAACGTCCGCTCCACGAGCACACTGAGCTTTGTCAGTTGGATGCCATCTCACAAGTAATGGCTCTGAAGGCTCAGTTCAACTTGGGCAGAGAATGCCATGATGCAATTATGACAGTATTTGGACGCTTTCTACCCAAAGGCCATGTAATGCCTACAAACCTGTACCAGTCGGACAAAATCCTCCGTGCACTGAAGATGCCCTATGAGAAGATACATGCCTGTGAGAAAGGATGTGCCTTATTTAGGCTTGACTATGTGGACTTGAACTATTGTCCCATTTGCAAGTCTTCCAGGTATATTATGGTAGACAACGGTATGGGTGAGAAGACACAGACCAAAATCCCCGTTAGTGTTCTTCGGTATATGCCAATTGTACCAAGACTTCAACATCTTTTCATGGTCAAAGAGACGGCCAGACAGATGACATGGCACAAAACAGGCAAAAGAACCGAACTAGATGCAGATGGGAATTTGATGATGGTACACACATCAGATGGTGTTGCGTGGAAAAAGTTTGATAAATTACATGCTGACAAAGCGGCAGATCCGAGGCATCCTCGAGTCGGCATCAGCACGGATGGGTTCAGTGTGTTTGGTATGACGGCAGCCCAATACAGTTGTTGGCCCGTATTTGTCTTTCCACTCAATCTCCCCCCGGACAGATTATGCAAAGAAAGAACATTTTCCTGACGTTGATAATTCCAGGACCCAACTATTCGGGGAAAAATATGAATGTGTACATGCAGCCGCTTAAGGATGAATTGCAAGAAGCCTGGGATAATGGGTTCAAGACATACGCCGCCTTTAGCAAACGGAACTTCATAATGCATGTCTGGTACATGTACTCGACGCATGACTTGCCGGCGTATGCGCTACTCGTTGGCTGGTGTGTGCGTGGAAGGTTCTCGTGCCCCACATGCAAGGGAGCTCTTGTGTTTCATTGGCTTCAGGCCGGTCGCAAGTTTTCTTGCTTCGACATGCATAGACAGTTCCTGGATCCTCGCCATAAGTTCAGGAAAGACAAGAAGAACTTCATCAGGGGTAGAGTTGTCAAAAACTCTGCACCACCTGCATTGACAGGCCAACAGACCCTGGATCAGTTAAACGCTCTCGAGCCAGATCCACAACGTCCAGGGTACTTCAAGGGGTATAATACTAAGCAAACGTGGACTCACAAAACATGCTTATGGGATCTGCCTTACTTCAAAGACCTCCTTTGTCCACACAACATCGACGTGATGCACACTAAGAAGAATATCGCCGAGGCACTTTTTGGTACATTGTTCGGCATAGATGGGAAGTCAAAGGATAATACTAAGGCTAGAGTCGATCTGGAGGCGCTATGTGATAGGCCGTTACAAAACATGAAAGAACCAAAAGGAAAGCAGAACTGGACGAAGCCAAAGGCATGGTTCAATCTTGGAAGGCCAGCTATGAGGGAAATTCTCTTGTGGGTGCAATAGCAGTTGATGTTCCCCGATGGGTATGCAACGAATCTAAAGAGGGGAGCGAATCTTGATAAACTGAAGATATTTGGTCTCAAGAGTCATGATTGGCACATATGGATTGAGCGGGTAATGCCGGTGATGTTGCGTGGCTTCATCCCTGAGGATGAATGGCTAGTACTGGCAGAACTCAGCTATTTCTTCTGTGTTCTTTGTGCGAAAGAACTATTGCCTGGCATGCTAGAAGAAATGGAAGAGTTGGTGCCGGAGTTGATCTGCAAGTTAGAGAAGATCTTTCCACCGGGCTTCTTTAATCCAATGCAGCATTTGATTTTGCATCTCCTGACCGAGGCAAGATTGGGGGGGCCCGTGCAAAATCGTTGGTGCTACCCAACTGAGAGGATGCAGAAAACGCTTTGAGAAAAATGTAAAAATAAGCGTAGAATTGAAGCATCGATGGCTGAGGCATTCATCACAGAGGAGGCGGCAAACTTCGTAACAGCGCACTACGAAGCCAAAAATCGTCATTTTCATAATCCGAAGCCTCGGTACAATGCTGACGAGCCTAAAAAGGGTGGATCCAACCTCGGCCTATTCAAAGGGAATCTCGCACCAGCTAGTGTTTCACATCCAGTATCTTTGGATAATGAAGAATGGCGGACCATTTCATTGTATATCTTCAACAACCTGATAGAAGTGCGGCCGTACATCGAGTAAGTTCTCGGTACATTGTTTCGCAACTTCTATTTCCTTTGAACTGCTCTTATTCCTTGATATGTCATACAGTCGATACGTCGCCATATTCTCGTATGGAGCGGAGATCCAAAAGGATTCCGTCGAAGAGTATGAGCTTCTCGCAAAGCAAGGAGGCGGCTATCCCGGTTTCATCTCTTGGTTCAAACAAATGGTAATTTCTATTAGACAATTTCATTTCATTCGCTAATTTGTGCATAATGCAACAATCCTTTCATATTAAACTTGTAGGCTAATTCAGAGTCTATGGACGCCGAATTGAGACAAGTCGCTAATGGTTTTGACTATAAGGTCCGTTCATTTGACAAGTACGACATCAACGGGTATCGCTTTCGTCCCTATGGCAAAGAGCTATCTATGGCCGAACGAAAGTCTATAAATTGTTGTGTTTGTTCTATCGGTGAAGGAGGTACCGAGTATTATGGGAGAGTTGAAGCAATTTATGAACTTCTGTTCTATGGTGAAAACCCACCGAATGTCGTAGTCTTCAAATGTTATTGGTTTCAGCCCAAGGAGACTAGAAGGACTCATGAACATATAGGGCTAGTTGAAATCAACCAAAGCACCCATTTAGATGTTCCTGATGTCTATATTACGGCTCAACAGGCGACCCAAGTATTCTATCTACCGTGGGCCTGCCAAATTAATCCAAATCTAAAAGGTTGGGATGTCGGTTATGAAGTGTCGCCACGTGCTAGACTTTCTCCCCCAAAGGAAGAGGATTATGAACCTCACATTAACCCAGACACATATGAAGGAGAATTCTTCCAAGAGACACGTCTTTCCAAAAAGCGTTTCAAGAACCACTATACTTCACCCCAAAACATTGAAGTAGACAGCGACAATGAATCCGACGTCACCCCAGAGGACGAACAAGAAGAGCCGGAACAAGAAGAGGTTACTACTGCGGATGACCTGTCAATGCTTGGCCGATTACGTCAAGGTGGCTTGCACATGTTGATGCCAATGAACCCTATGAGCCCATCATTGATTATAGTGATGATGATGATTATGCATTTATTGATGATACTGATCGAGATTATTAGTAGTGTCAGGTATTCAATTTTTTTATGTTGTACTTGATGATGATACACTTAAGTGATATACATATTATTATTCATGTTGGTACTTTTTTTATGTTGTACTAATTTCGTTTATTCTTTGTCATGGCAGGTGTTGAAAGATGGTGGGCGCTGGTCGGGAGCGCGCCGAGGCCCCTTCTTCGTCGGCGCGTGGTGTGATGTCTTCCATTCCACACGCACCTCTCCACCGAGCGTTGCTGGACAGTATGGCGACACCACCGGGCCCTTCTTCGTCGACCGCGGTGCCTAGCAGGGGACGAGGTAAGAAGAAGAGAGGAGGTGGAGCACGTGGTCGCGGGAGAGGAGGTAGGGTGACTCTTACGGCGCCCTCCTCGCCGCCGCCCCCAACTGTTTCACCCGAGCACGTGACTGCTAGGGTGGACTCGTCTGAGGAGGAGGCTGCACGGACTCCGGTCCACGAGCCTCCGGTCCACAGGTCTTCGGCCCACGAGCCTCGGGTCGACGGGCCTTCGACCCACGAGACTTGGGCCCACGAGACCCCGGAGGAGCACACGTCTGGATGGGGTACCTGGTCGGGTCAGCCTGAGAAGCCGAGTGGCCACGCTGGTGATGGCGGGGAGCCGAGTGGCCATGCTGATGATGGCGGGGAGCCGACTGATGAGGAGGGGGAGGAGGGGGCAACGTCTACCAGCGTGGTGCTACACGGCTCCCGTCCGTGCCGGCGACCCACGAGCAGAGGTGGTTGATTTTCCCTGATGGGAAGAGGTAAGTGCATTTAATCTTTTTGCACCTTCTGCATTCACTTTTCTTCAAATAACTGATGTGTTGGCCTTGTCATGCTGCAGGGGTTGGGACCACCATGAAAGTGTCCGCCGGCCCAACTCCGTCCTTGGAGTTCTGATTCGGCAAAACTTCCCGGGGTTTGTCACGTTGCCTGGTGAGGGTCGGCTTCCAGAGGTTGGATTGACTTGGGAGCACTACTTGGCTGCCCCGGCCCCGCCGGGTGAGATTATCGACGGTGTCTTGTGCAAGACGAGGGCAGACGTTGTGATCAGAAAGTTTTGGGTAATTGCTCCTTTACACAATTAAAAATCTTCAACTAGCTAGTTATTATTTGTACTAATCAATATTGTCTCATTTGATTGCAGACATTCTATAGGTGTGAGGAGGGATACGAGGAGGAGGCGGATCATGTTATCCACAAGGAGTGCAAGCGCCTACTTCAGAACTTACGGCATGAGGTTCGGGTGCAGGCTGTTCGAGACTACTACACCGGGCATGGTATCAAGAAGCCCAAGCAGGAGTGCCGCGATAAGTTCTTGAGTAAGGAGAAGTACATGAAGGTAATTCTTAAGGCCTTGTACTTACTTCCTTCATTTAGTAATTCATAGCCGTAGCGCTCAAGTTTTTATTTGCTAACTTAGGCCCCTCCGAGATGGTGTGCGGATCGGATGGATTGTTGGGAGGTGTTGGTCAATGCGTGGTGCTCAAAAGAATGGCTGGCCACCCACAAAGATGCCAAGGACAAACGTGCCCAAATGGAAGGTGTGCCACACCACCAAGGCAGCTCCAACTTATTTCAGTATGGGCGGAACTGGGTATGTGGTTTGCTTCATGATTCATGCAATTCATTCATCATGCTAGATTTAGCCCTTTAATTACTAATTTACTTTGTTTCTCTCTTTCAGGCACGCTACAATAAGGCGGATAAGGTGCCAGAGGTGTACGACCTGTATGCCATTGCCCACACTGGCCCTTACAAGAAAGTCAAGGCATTCTCTGCGTGTGACCTCGATGATCCAAAGAACTTCACCAACATCTCCGCCCATGACAAGCTCGTGCAATATAGAGATCAGGGGAAGGCGAGGAAAGGGGAGGACTTTAACCCGAGCCAGGGTCCCATTGATACAGAGTTGCTGATGATATCTGGTGGCGGGAGGTCCCATGGCTCCACAGCCATGGGAGATGGACTTATCCGTTGTCCTAGCACTCTCCCGGAGATCAAGGCACGCCAATCGAGCTCCGCTCCTAAGATAAGGCCTCGTGAACGGCCAGTCCAACTCGCCTTCAAGGTTAGTTATACGTACTCAGCTATCTTTCTCCATTACATTTTGTGCGCTTCCATCAATGATTACAAATGGTCATGTGAGTGGTGTTGCAGGCTGCTATACAGAGTGAGAGAGATAGAACGGAGAAACTTCTGGTGGAGGCGGCGGAGAGGCAGCGCGAGTTGGAGGAGAGGACGACAAAGATGTTGGAGGAGGAGAGGGCACGGAATGACATGCAGGCAAGGGCCATGTATGAGCTCCTTGTGGTAAGTTTCTTCTGCAGATTACTTGCTAGTCTTAACATTTGAGTCTCATTACTAACTAGTATGACTTTGTTGTGAAAACCAAATGTGCAGTATGTGTGCGAGAAGTCCGGTCAGACCGCTCCGCCGATGCCAGTGATTGCTCCTGGGAGCACGGTGAGTTTAATTTGAATGGACATTACTTGCTAGTCTTAACATTTGAGTGTCATAATGCTAACAATACATTGGAAATGATCTTTGGTGCAGCTTAACTCCAGAAACGCATCGCACGATCCTTCTCTAGCTACCGGCGCGAGCCAGCCTACTCCTTCTCCAGCTACCGGCGCGAGCCAGCCCGCTCCTACATCTCCGTGATCACGGTAAGTTTCTCTAGTGTTTTGCTTAACAAATGCATAAAGACCTAGACTTAGCTTTATTTCCTCCAAAATGACTTAATAAGCTTACTAACCTCATAAACCATCCATTCTACCTAAGTTAGCTCTAAAATGACTCATTTTACCTTAGTTAGCTTACAAGTGATCCAATTTATCCAAGTTAGCTCAAAAACGATACATTTTACCTTAGTTAGCTCAAAAAGGTGGCATTTCACCTTAGTTAGCTCATAAAAGATCCATTTCAACTAAGTTAGCTCGAAAATGATCAATTTCACCTAGGTTAGCTCATAAACGACCCATTTCACCTAGGTTACCTCATAAACGACCCATTTGACCTAGGTTAGCTCATAAATGACCCATTTCACCTAGGTTAGCTCAACTTCATCCTTAGAATTTTCAGAATCCAATTCCTCCACCAATCCACCCTCATAAGCTTACTGACCTCATAAACCATCCATTTTACCTAAGTTAGCTCTAAAACGATATGTACTTAGCTTACTTATGTCAAAAATTGCATAATTAACTTAGTTAGCTCATAAACGATCCATTTTACCTAAGTTAGCTCTAAAATGACTCATTTTACCTTAGTTAGCTTATAAGTGATCCAATTTATCCAAGTTAGCTCTAAAATGACCCATTTTACGTAGATTAGCTCCTAAATGATCCATTTTACCTACATTAGCTTTAAAATGACCTATTTCACCTAGGTTAGCTCCAAAATGACCCATTTCACCTAGGTTAGCTCCAAAATGACCCATCTTACCTAGGTTAGCTTATAAATGATCCAATTTATCCAAGTTAGCTCTAAAATGACCCAATTTACCTAGAGTAGCTCCTAAACGATCCATTTCACCTAAGTTAGCTAAAAACGATCCATTTCACCTAAATTAGCTCTTAAATGATCCATTTCACCTAAGTTAGCTCAAAAACGATCCATTTCACCTTAGTAAGCTCAAAAACGTGGCATTTCACCTTTGTTAGCTCATAAACTACCCATTTCAACTAAGTTAGCTCAAAAACGATCCATTTCACCTTAGTTAGCTCAAAAGCGATCCATTTCACCTTAGTTAGCTCAAAAACGATCCATTTCACCTTAGTTAGCTCAAAAACGATGCCCTTCACCTTAGTTAGCTCATAAACGTCCCATTTCAACTAAGTTAGCTCATAAATGATCAATTTCAACTAAGTTAGCTCGTAAACAACCCATTTCAACTTAGTTAGCACATAAATGATCCATTCCACCTAAGTTAGCTCATAAATGATCCATTCCACCTAAGTTAGGTCATAAATGACATATACTTCTTGTTCTAGTCTTCTTCTTGTTCTATTCACCTATTTCTAACTTTCTTATTTACCATTTTACAGATTTCACTCACTTCATGGAAGCTAGCTTGCTATGATGGAGTGCTTGCTTTTTCTTTGCTAAAACTTTGCATTGTATCTAGCTTGCTATGATAGAACTTGCTATGTTGATGAAACTTTGCTATGTAATATGTATATGGAACAATGTGTATGGATGGAACTTGATGGAACTTTCTATGTTGATGAAACTTTGCTATGTCATATGTATATGGAATTATGTGCTGGATATGTGATATATTTGCTGTTAAATATATCTATATATATGTCATATATATTTGCTGTGAAAATTGTTGGATTAAGAAAAAACAGAAAAAAGAGACAATATGCAGGCTCTTTGCCGTCTGCCACCGACGGCAAAGGGCTCTTTGCCATCAGCAGCGGACGGCAAAGAGGCCACGTGGCAGGCAACTTTGCTTCCTGGGAGGCTGACCAATTTGGTCAGTTTGCCTACAGTGGCTGACGGCAAAGGCCTGCCGTGTAGTGACGTCGACTGACATCACTCGGCGGACGGCAAAGGCCTTCCGAAGTTTGCCGTCAGCGGCGGACGGCAAAGGCCTGCCGTTAACCACCTAACGGAGTAACAACATATTTATTGCCATCTGCACTCTTTGCTATCCGCTGCTGATGGCAAAGGCTCCTTTGCCGTCAGCCGCCCGAAGCGGACGGCAAAGTACCTCTTTGCGAACCTTACTTTTCCGTCACCTTTTGCCGTCAGCCATCCATGCCTTTGCCATCTGCCGTGGCAGATGGCAAAGTAGCTGATTCCTGTAGTGTGTGGTTATTGGTGTGCTCTCGGCCGGCTCCAGACGAATAAGATTCTTCAGCCATAGCAGCACCCAACCCTTGCATCTTCCAATCCGCGGCGGGGTCTCGTTGTCCTCTCCCACATGCTTTACTAGAGGAGGCAAATACTTGTGCCCCAATTTCACACTAGACAAGTTAACCCTGAAGTGCCCAGCGGGGATCGGCTGGTTGTGGAATGTGGGTTGCAAGGGGTTCATTATCATCCCCTTTCCCACGTCCACCTTCTGGCCTTTGATTAAGTAGAGTATGGTGCATAGGGTTTCTTCATCCTGCAAACACATGTCTACGGCGTAAAACATCCAAAAGGCAACAAAAATGGAATATTTTTGTAAGTGCATCTAGTGCCAGCCCTAGTTGGTTTTGGAGTATTGACGACAAACCTGGTTGAGGGACTAATGTGTTTGTGAGAATTGTAGGATAACACAAGTAGTAGTCCCTCATTGATTTGGTTTACCTACCGGAGATGACCCCTAAAAATGTATGAAGACATTGAAGACAAAGGTGGTATGTGAAGATATTCACATTGAAGACTATGACAAGAAAAGACATCGCGTGAAGACTATGGAGCGCGAAGACTTAGTTGTTTCGTTGTTTCCTTTTCTTATTTGTTGAGTCATAGGAAACACCGTACTGTTAAGTGGGGTCCCAGTGAACAAAGTCAGAGTGACTGAAGTGATGCTTAACCAAAATCCTATGTCTTCGAGCAAAGACAATGAGAGCAAATCTTATCTAGAGCTGGATGAGTAAGCTTCACTTGTAGCCCAAGTAAAGTTGCCGCGTGTGTTTGAAATTTGACCATTGGAACATGTGTAGTTCCTTAGTGACCCGGGGTCATTTCGGACAAATCAGGTCGGGTTGCCTAGTTGCTATAAATAGCCCACCCCCTACACCATAAATTTGTGGCTGCTCAGAGTTAGTGCACGACTTTTGTCGTTTGAGAGCAACCCACCTCTGAAGCTTTTGAGAGAGAAATCCTTGCGAGGACAAAGCCCTAAACACCTAGAGCCAAAGGGTGTTAGGCATCACTGAAGTCTTCCTGTCTGTGTGATCTGAAGACTTGTTACACTTCAGGACTATGAATCCTCCAGCCGGTTAGGCGTCGCGTTCTGAGCATCCAAGATTCATTATGGATCGCCAGTGAACGAAGTCTGTGAAGGTTTGGAAGTCTACCTTGAAGACTTACCTGAGTGATTGGGCGAGGACTGTGTGTCCTTAGATCAAGGGGAATAAGGTGAAGACACGGTCTTCTGAGTTAAATCTCAGCCTCCCTAACTAGACGTATAGTTGTCACAGCAACTGGAACTGGTCCCACAAATCATTGTCTTCAACAAGCAACTGGTTCTATCCATCCCTTCTCTTTATTTATAGTTGGTACTTGTGAAGTCATTGTCTGTTTGCATTATCTGTTTATCTTCACTGTGTGACTGTTTGTTCTGATTTGCTTCATACTATCTTCCATCCTGATCCATACTGCCTAGTTGCTATTAGTCTTCATGGTTTCATTTCATTGTATACTTGACTATGGCTTGCCTAGTGTAGTCTACCATCCACTGCATGTTTATAGGTTCATTTCTATCTTTTGTCTTCAAAACATCCATGTTTTGAAGACTTTCATAAAAATCACCTATTCACCCCCTCTAGTTGATAACTAACACTTTCAATTGGTATCAGAGAAAGGTACTCCCATGTTCTGTGTGATTCGGTTTAACCACCTGGAGTTTTAGCTATGTCGACTACAGGGATAATCAAAGTCTCTGTTGTGTGCCTCGTCTTCGATGGAACTGAATATCCCTACTGGAAGAATAAAATGCGTATGCATCTTGAAGCCATTGATGTCGACCTCTGGTATGTCGTGAAGAATGGCGTTCCAAAGACTGGTGAAGGTGTCACCCCTGCTGATGTCAAGAAGTTCATTCAACTGGATTCTACTGCCAAGAACATCATTTGTGGTCATCTGACCAAAGGACAGTATGGCCGTGTGAGTGCTCTGGAAACATCGAAGCAAGTCTGGGACTGGCTCTCCAAGGTCAACGAAGGTGTCTCCACCCAGAGAGATCAAAGGATCAGTTTCCTTCGCAACCTCTTCAACCACTTCAAGAGAAACGACAATGAGAATGTTCAGCTCATGTTTGATCACCTCATTGACATCACAAATGAGCTTCAAGCCCTCGGCGCTACTGAGATCACCAAGCATGAAATCGTCAAGATGCTCCTGAGATCACTTGATAGCTCATTTGACACCCTAGCCCTGATGATTCAAGAACACCCTGACTTCAAGACACTCGATCCGTCTGACATACTTGAAAGGCTCAACACACATGAGTTTCAGCTTTCCTAGAAAAGAGATATCTATGGTCCCAACTATGGCCGAACTTGCGCCTTGAAGGCAAAAGCTGTTTCCTCATCTGATGAAGAATCTGACTGCAGTTCTGATGATCCTGAAGATATTGGAAAGGAGCTTGCTATGCTAGTGAAGAAGTTCACTAGGAAGAAAGGCTTCAGAAAGTCTTCACGATCTAGCTCAAGGAATGATGAAGCTTCTACTCATGACTACAAGAAGAGAACATGCCACAAGTGCAAGAAACCTGGTCACTACATCTCTGAGTGTCCGCGGTGGGATAATGAGAACAACAAGAAGAAGAAGTGCAAGGAATATGGTTCTAACGACAAGAAGAAAAAGAAATACTCAAAGTATTCTTCCAAGTCTTCCTCAAAGTCTTCATCACACAAGAAGAGCTCATATGGCAAGGCTCGTGCATTTGTTGGCAAGGAAATGGATTCGGAGGAGGAGTCTACTTCTGAGGAGGCGGAGGTGGAGTCTGAGGAGGAGTCCGACTCTGGCATCGTAGGTCTGGCTAAAGCCTACGTTGCCAAGTCCATCCTCAACACTGAAGACAATGGTTCCATCACCCACGCTGATGACAAGGACGACTCCGCTCCCACCTATTGCTTCATGGCACGTGGTGCCAAGGTAAACTCACGCAATGCTCACTATCAAACATCCAGTGAAGATGAATCTGATTGTGATTCCAAACCCAGCTACAAAACACTTGCTAAAATTGCAACTGAACAACAGAAAGCTATGGAACATATTCAAAAACTGTTAGACAAAAGCGATGACCTGTTGGAAGCGGAAATGACTCGATCTCAGTCCTTAATTGAAGACATAAAAAATCTTCATGTAAGTATGAGGAACTAGAAAGTCTTCATGAAACCCTCTCAACAACTCATGAAAGCTTTCCTATGATTATCTTCAAAGGAAGCAAGAATTTGAGAAATTGAGAGCAATTCATGAAGATCTTCAAAAGGAAAACAAGTCACTTCGCGCTCAACAGATCAGTCCCGCTCAGGAAGGATTTGAACCACCATGTCTAAAATGCCATGAACGTGATAATGCTACTTCTGTTGCTGAATGTTCTACTGTTGCTACTGTTGCAATATCTTCAACTGTTGATGTGGTAACTATCCCCTCTGCTAAGGATGCCACTTCTATTGCTGATGAAAATGCTAGGTTGAAGACATTGCTTGAAACAGGGATGTACAAAAGTCTCAAAGGGCATCAGACACTATGTGATGTCCTCAAAAGGCAGATTCTGAACTAAAACCCTAGGAAAGAGGGTGTTGGGCTCGAAAGGAAAATGAATGCTGATGGCTCTTACTGGAAGCCTGAGCAGTACCCCAAAACCACATGGGTTGCTGCAAAGGAACCTTCAGTGGATCCATCCACCCTATCTGGCTTCACTTGTGCTAACTCTATTGTCATTGATGAATCCTTTGATGCAAACTATAAATTGTTTAAGAATCAGAATGGTGAAGTGTTTGCCAGGTATATTGGTACTAACTACAGGAATGGGCCACCTATGAAGAAAGTCTGGGTGCCCAAAAGGTGTCTGGAGAATCTTTGTCTGAATGTCGTCATGACACCACAAGGGAAGAAGACAAACCCCGGACCACAGGCTTCATATGGTCCAAACGCTTCATACAGACAGAGGACTCACCTGAGTCGCACTAACACAAATGTTTTGCAGGGAAACCATACTCAGGCCTATGAATATGAGCGAGTTTCATCAAACCACCATGTTCATAAGACTAAGAACTACTCTGCTTATTCTTATGAGTATTATTCACCTCCTGCAAAACTATTTGCCAGGGCTTCAAAGCCAAAGTTCTCAGATGTTGCACTTAGACTCATTGCTTCGAAGCCACCCTTGAAGATGTGGGTGGCTAAGAAAGCTTAACTCTCTTTTGCAGGGAAAGGTCTCCAGCCGAAAATCAAATGCGTCTGAAGCTATTGCTGGGGACCTAAAACATCTTGTGGGGCACAAGATAAAATGCCCAAATGATCTTATTATGTATTGCATTCCTAAATCGCTTAACATGCATCCTATCAGTTCTAACCTCGATCTAAGCTTTCATAATCCACTTGCTCGTCAAATGCTTATGCTTCACAATACTCTTCGTGAAGCCTATCCCCCCTAATTGTTCTATAGGGTATGACACCAGCTGCTTCAGAATGGATTATTGATAGTGGATGCACTAATCATATGACTGGTGATCAAAGTCTTCTCATGGACTCAACCTTACGTCCATCTGAGAAGAGTCACATCACATTTGCTGACACTGGTAAAAGCAAGGCATTGGGACTAGGTAGAGTTGCAATCTCAAAGGATCAGCACATGGATAAAGTGACGCTTGTTGAATCCCTTGGCTTCAACGTAATGTCTGTCTCAATGCTTTGCAATTTGAACATGATTGTGATATTTGGAAAATATTGTTGCCTTGTTCTAATGGAATCTGACAAGTGTCTAGTCTTTGAAGGGTATCGGAAAGATGATTTGTACATGGTAGATTTCTTAGCAGGACCACAGCTTACCGTATGTCTTGTTGCAAAATCTTCAGAGTGCTGGCTCTGGCATCGGAGGCTAGGGCATGCTGGCATTAGGAATTTGCATACTCTCACAAAGAACAAGCACGTCATAGGCATCGAGGGCGTCAAGTTCAAGAAGGATCACTTATGCGGTGCCTGCGAAGCTGGGAAGATGACGAGGGCCAAGCATCCCTCGAAGACAATCATGACAATGACTCAACCCTTCGAACTGCTACACATGGACCTTTTCGGACCTACTCACTACTCTACTCTAACTACTACTGCTTGTCTATGGCTTCATCATTGTTGATGATTATTCAACATATACATGGGTACAAATAATCCTCTACAAGACTGAAGTGCAGGATGTCTTCAGACGCTTCGCCAATCGAACCATGAACAACTATGGCGTCAAGATCAAGCACATCAGAAGTGACAATGGCACTGAATTCAAGAACACCGGCCTCGACACTTATCTTGATACATTGGGCATCACTCATGAGTTCTCAGCTCCGCACATGCCGCAGCAGAATGGCATCGTGGAACGAAAGAACAGAACAATCCTTGAGATGGCTCGGACAATGCTCGATGAATACGAGACACCAAGAAAGTTCTGGCCTGAAGCTATTGATACTGTATGCCATGTCATCAACCATGTTTATCTTCACAAGCTTCTGAAGAAAACATCCTATGAACTCCTCACTGGTAAGAAGCCAAATGTCTGTTACTTCAGAGTATATGGTGCTAGGTGCTAGATCAAGGATCCACATCACACTTGAAAATTTGCACCGAAAGCGCATGAAGATTTTATGCTTGGTTATGGAAAGGATTCGCACTCCTACAGTGTCTTCAACCTCTTTCACTATAAAGTGGTTGAAACTGTGGATGTGCGGTTCGATGAGACTAACGGCTCGCAAAGAGAGCACCTGCCAAATGTGCTAGATGAAATTCCACCTAGTGAATCCATCAAGCTTATGGTAACTGGAGATTTTATACCGTCTGAAGTACAGCCTGAAGAGGAACTTATCATTTCTGCACCCAATCAACCTGAAGACAATGCTCAGCCTGAAGACAATCCTCCAAACAATGACAATGATCAGCAAGAGCAAAATCTTCATTCAGTTCATCCTCGTGTTGCAAATGAAGTACAGATTGAGAAGATAATTGATAGCATCAATGCACCTGGTCCACTCACTCGTTCAAAGGCAACACAGCTAGCAAACTTCTGTGGGCACTTTGCATTTGTCTCAATATCTGAACCCAAGAAAGTTGATGAAGACTTCATGGAACCTGAATGGATTCAAGCTATGCAAGAAGAGCTTCAACAGTTTGAGCTAAATAATGTATGGGAACTGGTCAAGTGTCCGGATCCTTGTAAACACAATATCATCGGCACTAAATGGATATATCGCAACAAGCAAGATGAGCATGGTAAAGTTGTCAGAAACAAGGCTCGTCCCGTTGCTCAAGGATACACTCAAGTTGAAGGAATTGACTTTGATGAAACATTTGCTCCTGTGGCTAGGCTTGAAGCTATTCGCATACTGCTAGCCTATGCAAATCATCATAACATCCTTCTATATCAAATGGATGTGAAGAGTGCCTTTCTCAATGGCAAGATTGAAGAAGAAGTGTATGTTGCACAACCGCCTGGTTTTGAAGATCCAAAACACCCTGATATGGTATACAAACTCAATAAGGACTGTATGGCCTCAAACAAGCCCCTCGTGCATGGTATGGCACACTCAAAGACTTCCTGAAGAGCAAAGGCTTCAAACCTGGTTCCTTGGATCCCACACTCTTCACAAAGACATATGATGGTGAACTGTTTGTGTGCCAAATATATGTGGATGACATTATCTTTGGTTGCACTAATCAAAAATACAGTGTTGAATTTGGACACATGATGCAAGAGCAATATCAGATGTCCATGATGGGTGAGTTGAAGTTCTTCCTTGGTCTTCACATACGGTAGCAACACAACGGCATCTTCATATCTCAAGAGAAATACCTCAAAGATTGCCTGAAGAAGTTTGGAATGCAAGACTGCAAAGGTTATACGACGCCAATGCCAACCAAAAGTCATCTGGGTCCTGACGCCAATGGTAAAGAGTTCGATCAAAAGGTATACCGCTCCATGATTGGTTCTTTGCTTTATTTATGTGAATCTAGGCCAGATATCATGCTTAGTGTTTGCATGTGTGCCCGATTCCAAGCGGCACCAAAGGAATCGCATCACTTAGCTGTGAAGCGAATTCTTCGATATTTGGCTTACACCTCAACACTAGGATTATGGTATCCAAAGGGCTCAGTGTTTGATCTAGTTGGATTCTCGGATGCTGATTATGCTGGTGACAAGGTGGATCGCAAGTCTATATCAGGCACATGTCACTTTCTGGGATGATCACTTGTTTGTTGGTCTTCAAAGAAGCAGAACTGTGTATCTCTCTCCACTGCTGAATCTGAGTACATTGTTGCTGGATCTTGCTGCGCTCAGCTTCTATTGATGAAACAAACACTCAAAGACTATGGCGTTCATCTGAAGCAAGTGCCACTCTATGCCATCAAGATAGCCAACAACCCAGTTCGGCACTCGAAGACAAAGCACATTCAGATCCGTCATCACTTTCTCAGAGATCATGTCATGAAGGAAGATATTGATATCATTCACGTCAACACTGAAGAGCAGCTGGCAGATATCTTCACAAAGCCCTTGGATGAGAAAAGGTTTTGCAAGTTGCGGTGTGAGCTAAATATCTTGGAATCCTCAAATGTCCTGTGATCAGGCACACATCCTAACACTTATGCATGTTCATGACTTAGATGTGCAACACACGAAGTAACATATATCTTCAACTAATGAAGACTAACACTCTAAATGTGAATACATTAATGCGGAATTTAACTTCGGAGCACCACGATAATTGTGCGTCGTGTCTGGGTCTAGTACTTCCTATATGGTGGGTGACGCCACCACCAAACTTTTGCTTGAAGTATTTTCTGTTGGCGTTACATTTGCAAAATCTTTGTGTTTGGTTTGTCTTCAATATTAAGATGACTTCATGTTTATCTTCACTATATTGGTTTGGTCTTATTCGGATATATTCATATATTAGCGTTCTGTCCTCTACAACATTCACTTATAGCTATGTCTTCTTGTTTGAATCTTTTGAACTAAGTGAATGTGATCGGACCCTAACCTCTCTATGCTCCCGTCTCAAATCTATCTGTCCAAATCATATGCATTCTATTGAAACTGTCAAATGTCTTCTCTGCGTCCTTGTCAGCAGAAGACACAGAGACAAACATTAAATCTGATTTAAATGCTCTATCCTTTTTGCCTGAAACCCGGAGAAGCGGGAACGACCACCCGACAATACAGGCGTGCGTGGGAACATGGAACAACTTCCAATGTATTGCATGTTTGCCATGTGTCCTTCAGATGTGAATCGCCAGGGGCACCTGCGTAATAACGCTATGTCGTCCCTATCCTTATAAATACACGCCTCACACTAGTCATTATCTCCTCTTCCACTTCTCCTTCTCGCACAAACCCTAGCGCCACCGCTAGCCCTCGACGACGCCGACGACGAAGCGCTTAGCTGTCGTGACCTCACCAACACCGTCCTCACGCCGACTGCGGACATCGTCTTCTCCACCGTCACTGTAGGTGTCCTCCGTCTCCTAGTTAGGGCACGGAAGATTGAACTTCTTAGCCTCATCTTCTACTCCGTCTAGCAGTTCCTCAAGTGGTAAATAAAACCTCTTTTTACAGTCCTTTTGATCCGATAGATTCATCCTTCTCAACCACAAGTAGTTTCTGTCCCAACAAATTGAATCGATCATGTTCTGCATCTCATAACATGCCTAGTATGTTCAGTTATGCTTCACAAAGGAGTTAGATTCCTCACTTGTACTTATTCTTGGATTCATACAAATCTGGAACCAACTCTCAACATATGAGTGAATGTCTTCGCACTATGAGGTCAATGTCTTCTAAACTGATTTATCTTCAAAATCTTTTGAGAATGCATATGACCTCTTCCCCTTCCCTCGCATCTCTAATGCTGTCACAGGTACATGTCCGTGGGAGAATCCCTTGGTTCTCATAGTCTGCATTCATTTGCAGAATTCTTACAGCGTCACACCAATTCTCCCAAAGCCATTTCCTGTCTGACCAGCAGACGGAAGCCTTTGCAAGTTCTGAAGCCATTCAGTCTAAACTTCATGGCGACAGAAAAATCAGTCAGGAAGGGCGGCAGACAGCACCGTGAAAACACTGCTAAGGACCTGCCACCAGATCTCTATGAGCTATACAAGTCAGATCCAGAAGAGACCTATGGAGAATGCAAGAACCGAATCCAATGGATTCAAAGACATTGGGCAGAGGAATGGTTCAAGTACAAATTTGTCACTGACGAATATGCAGAAAAGAATGCCATCAAGGGCCCTTGGGGAGATATTATATACAAAGGTCTTCAGCCCAAGTCAAAGTCCGAAGCTATTGCTCAAGGCTGCCACCCTTGCATGATCTGTGGACCTCAGCCTGGTAATGCCGACCCATCCTCTCTGTTATGGTGTCGTGAAGACAATCTCTTTAAGCGCAACTTCCAGTTTGCCAAAACTTGTGCCAAAGATAACAAGAAGTCGCTTGGGTTAGACTTCAACCCCGGTCCCTTTGCTCCTCATGCCGACAGCACATGCGATGCTGAACCCAATATTGTTGGGCCCTTCTACAACCTTGAAGGTCTCATAACTCACATTCAGGTTCAAGGGGCAGCTGTGGATCACTCTGCAGATGACGCTGATTCTGACAAAGTGCCTGCACCACCGAAGCCCGTGAAGCAAAAGAAACCAAAGGCTTCAAAGCCCTCCTCTGCACCAAAAGTTTCGCAGGCGAAGCCTCTGGCACTGCACCTCCTGAAGCCAATGTGCAGTCTAAAGATCTCTCTCACATCTCCAAATCTGACAAGATGAAGAAGCCCATGCAACCAACTGGTCAAGCATTGACCCCTGCTGCCGTTCTAAGGAATGAGAACGAAGCCGTTGATCTGTCTAGCGATGACGATCTTGGCAATGATGCTCTTGAGCTGCTTATAGAGAGCAAGCAAGAGGCGGAAATCTTCAATGATCTTCCCCTCTTTGATGTGGAGATCCTGTACAAGTTCATTGATGAGTGGTTCGACAGCCCAAACCTCAGCTTTGATGATCTTCAACTCCCAATTGGCCTCAGGGTCTCCTTCCATGGAGCCATTGCTCCTGAGCTGGCTCTTGCACAGAGAATTGTTGAGCTGAAGCACAAGATTGAATATGAAAAGGCTTAGTTCAAGAAGGACATGGTGTCGGAGTAATGGGCCACGGGTAGGCCAACCCAAGCCCCAGAACCTTTCAAGACATCGGGGCAGGCTGCGCCCCTCAAGACCCCAGGACGAAGAGCCGCCTTCTAAGGAGTCGACGGCAAGACGGCCGACTGCCCACTCACGGCCGAGTCCCAGGGACGACTTCAGGGTAAGCTGACTCCTGACTGGCGACTTCCAGATAAGCCGGCTTTGGGGAGTCGGCCTGCGACTCCAACAAACCCCATGTCCTCATCGGGAGGGACATGACCAGGAAGTGGCTACAGTAAAACCCGCTCCCGCCCCTTACCAAGGGCAGGCATGGGCACAGTACGCCGTACCCAGGGAGATCTCCATGCGCGTGACACTGTTGCCGTGCCGGCCCTGACATCAACACCGCAGGACCGAATCCAGCGCCCATGACGGCTTGTTTGTATGGCCCGGAGGCAGCGGGTCCCACCAGTCAGTGAGACCCCAGGAGACGGCAAGTGCGCCGCCAGTCGGCCCCCGGAGTCGGCCAAGCACTCCCCCGGGGGCCCACGCGCCATTAATCAGATGTGATGGAGAGTGGAAATAGTGATCGCCCGCCAGGCGGCGGGGCTGTTGCCACGACTCCGTGATCAAGCCCGCGTCATCAGAAGCACGGCTACAGTAATCAGCAGCCGGCAAGACCCGCCCGCGGTAGACGTGGCCTGTCGGCTCCGTACCAGACCAGTCGGCGGGCCCCAGCAATCGGCGGAGAAGACGGAGGCCAGAGGCACTGACGGCTGGGCCCGCGTCCAGCCAGATTACCATTGTACCCCTGGAGGGTAAGCCTATATAAACCCCCCAGGGAACCCATGCAAAGGGTTGGAATCCATTTGCTCTAGACCAGATCGTACAGGAGGGAGAGAGCTAGCCCTGCCCTCGCCTACCTCTAGGAAACAGCTCAAGGAGCACGTGTAAGCACTTTGCCATAGTGATCATGCGGAGACCCCATAGAGCAGCAGTAGGGGTATTATCTCCCCGGAGAGCCCTGAAGCTGGGTAAGATTCGCCGGCGTGCATGTCTTCGCCTCATCCCGTTTCCGGGCACGGGCGACGTTCTACTCGCCCCCACAATGATAAGCCATCCTTGGGCATATGTCGCACCCAACCCCCGACACATGGCCAAGCTCAACGTGGAAGACGTCCAAAACTTCAAGGTCATGTTGCATGAGCTCAAGGAGGCGTTCCACAAGAAATGTGAAGAAGCTAAAGGTTCTCGAGAGTGCATGAAACACCTGGCTGCCAAATGTGTTCAAGGCTACAAAGAAGCTGAAAAGCGCAAGGCTCTGGGGCGACCTAGCATCGACCCCAGAATGGCTGCCAAGAAGAAGAAGAAGCCTGTTGTGGCCCAACCTGAAGCACCAAGGCAGGAAGAACCTCACATTGTCTTCCCTGCCAGTATGACAGGCTCGAAGCCTAAGGTCCCCACAGTGGCTTCGGAGCTCAAGAAAACAAGGGCAGCTGAAGCCGAAGCCCGCAAGCGCAAGGAGAAGCACACCACTGACGACGCTCCAACAACAAAAAAGAGAAAGACAAAGAAGAAAGATCGGGCTGCTCCCACAGATCCCCTTGTTGTCGAGCCGATCTCAGTGGCTCGTCCTGCGTCTGAACATAGGGAGCGCCAGTTGATAGTTCATGAGCCTACTTCCACAGAGGCTCCTGAAGTTGAAGACATTTCAGCTGTTGACCCCACCGCAGCTGGAGACATTGGTCATCAAGACAATGTTGAAGATGATGAAGTCCTTCCTCAGATCGAACACAATGTGGTATCATCGCCTGTTCTCACGAACAGCCAAAACATCAGCATTGGTCGTCCATTGACGCCAATTGCTCAGGATGACTCATGGGCTGATCACCCACAAGACTCCCCCCGTCAAGAAGAATAATCACCAAGTACTCCCCCACCTCAAGTCACCCCTCCGGTGCTTGAAGACAATGACTTTGTGTCCCAACCAACTCCATCTTCACAAGCGTCGCCAGCGTTCCGTAGGCTTTGCAAAGGACCAAGGCCACATGTCACTTTGTCAAATGTTCCAGAAGGAGAAGAGCGCCAATCCATTTCACGCCAAGTCTTTCCTGAAGCCTCTCCTACTGTGAACATCCCCGAATCTGAAGCCAAAGCGGCTGAAGATATTCCGGCTGCATCAGCCGATGAACAAGAAGAGCCAAGAAGTGAAGAAGAACGTGTTGCTACACCCCAACCAACCCTGAAGTTGTTCTTGAGGAGAATGTGTCCGACCCTCCAACTACTCGAGTGGAGGTTGATAACAATGAGGCGACCACCAACACCCATACTGAAGCCAATGGCGTTGTCATGGCTGAAGATACTGTGGCGCCTGAAGTTAATGTGGTGCCAGAAGTGATTGCACCTGAAGCCAATGCTGCTCCTGACGCAAATCTGCAGCCAGAAGTCAATACCACTACCATTGCCACTGCTCATGTACCTCCTCCACGGCCACACACCATCGAGCAAGCATATGATCATGGTCAGCTGGTCACTATCAAATGGCCCATTCTGGTTCCTCCACCTGCTGCTGGTCTGCAATTTGACTATCATATCGAGCACAGGCCTCACGTCCAGAAGCCAAAGCCAAGGTTGCCTAGGTTTCCAGGTATAGCAACCTCACCAGGATCGTTCAATGTGAATGGCTTCATTGCACACAACACTTTCTTTGATAGTGCCAAGAACCCCTATTCCAAGCCAAGAATTTCATCTGATCGGTTCTGGAGCTATCAGCAACACAGTTACTATTCTTGTGTTCTCTATGATCAAGGGCGCATCTTTCCTCATATGCGTTTAGACAGCGAAGCCATGGCTGGCCTGCCTTGCCTAGAAGAAGCCCTTGACTGCTTCAAAGATGCTGGTCTTCTCCCATTTGTGACAGCAAAAGAACATTGGAATGAAGAGCTTCTGTTTCAATTCTAAGCTAGCCTCCACATTCGTGGCTACAACAGGGATCCGAAGACATGGATCCTTGAGTGGATGACGGGCGATGTACATCATGAAGCTAAAGCCCAAGACATCATCGAGCTTACAGCCCTGCCCACTCCTGGCGAACATTATGAACTAGGTTGTCAACTACACCAGAATGCTTTGGAGAGCATATTCTAGAAGCCAGAGCCTAATTTGAGCCAAATGCTGAGCATGATGAAGCCTCTGCCACGCGACGCTGAATACCCAACAGAATTCTTTGTTGAAGACCTTGAGTATCTGCCCCGCACCATTTATCATATCATTAGGCGTACTCTATGGCCTGTCAAAGGACATTCTTCTGCAGCGAAGCTTGAAGGAGCAATGAAGACTTTGGTTTTCTATATCTTCAATGGCATCTGCTTCAATGCTCAAGACTTTTTCATTAGGTAATTGGCTGCATCTGGCTCCGACATCTTTGGTCTGAACTTCTATGCTCCATGGGTAATGCGCCTAATCAAGCTTCACTCTACAATCAACTATCAGCCTTCTGCACGCAATCATCTCATATTCTTGCCAGAGGTTGATATGTCTGTTAAAGCCATCTACCCAGAGCCTGCCAAAGAGCATGTTACTCTTCACAATGCTGATCACCAAAGCTTCTCACAGCCCATTGAAGGAGTTCAGGCCATTTCTCGTGTTTATCCCTTGGCTGGCAATAAACATGCCCCTCGCACCCAAACTGAAGCCACTGAAAGCACCATTTCTCAAAGGCCTTGGAAGCGATCTTGTGTTCTCAATGACCGAGAGATTCACGTCACTCTACATCAGAAACAGGACAAGCATCATGACTGGCTTAAGCGTCAGATGCAAAGCCTCTTGGTGGATGTCAATCGCATTCGCAATCTTGCCACCAAGAATGCCTTTGTTACACATGAAACCTGTCGGAGGTCATGGAAGAGTTTGACATTGCTTAGTGCTGAAGCAGATCTTCAAGACGATGGCTTCATTGAAAAATTCAAGTTTGACTCCACTGCTCCAAGGAATGTTGTCTTGCGTCGAACTCCATCTCTTGAAGACTCTGACTATTCCTCCTGAGCAGCAATGGTAAATGCCATAGTCATAGATGATCAAGATGATGCTACTTCACCACCTCCAACTTCAGTGCGTGGCGACACTGCACCTAGTTCTTCTGCACTGCCAAACACCAATGCCGACCCTGCATCTTCTCCTACTCCTTCTGGGAACGAGTAGAGGCTCTATGTCTTCAAACCTTTTTGGTCCTTACTAACAAAAGGGGGAGAAGCATATGAGTTGATAGTCTTCAAGCAGGTCCAAATGGGCGGTTGCTTTATATTTTTGCCTAGTGTTTACAACTCTCGCTTTTGATGCATTTGGTTCTTTGAGTTGTAACACTTAAACTTGATGGTCGTCTGCTACTTGTTTGCTATTCTGTGATGCGATGATAAATTCCGCATGTGCGATGATAAATCCCGCACGAAGTCATTTTGCAGACGTCCATTTTTCATTATGCATGCCATTTTCTTCGTTATATCCTTTCATGCATGACGAATTGTCTTCATAAGTAGAAGAGGACCTCCGCAAGTACAACCTGCCATGTGCATTTGCATTCAAGAGCAAAATACTTGTATGCACATCTTCAGGGGAAGCCTTTCTTCTACTTACGAAGACAATACCTAAATCCTTTACAATTTCACATACTTTTATCCCTGTTGAAAACTTCAACCAGTTTGTCATCAATCACCAAAAAGGGGGAGATTGTAAGTGCATCTAGTGCCACCACTAGTTGGTTTTGGAGTATTGACGACAAACCTAGTTGAGGGACTAATGTGTTTGTGAGAATTGCAGGATAACACAGGTAGTAGTCCCTCATTGATTCGGTTTACCTACCGGAGATGACCCCTAAAAATGTATGAAGACATTGAAGACAAAGGTGGTATGTGAAGATATTCACATTGAAGACTATGACAAGAGAAGACATCGCATGAAGACTATGGAGCGCGAAGACTTAGTTGTTTTGTTGTTTCCTTTTCTTCTTTGTTGAGTCATAGGAACCACCGTACTGTTAAGTGGGGTCCCAGTGAACAAAGTCAGAGTGACTGAAGTGATGCTTAACCAAAATCCTATGTCTTCGAGCGAAGACAATGAGAGCAAATCTTATCCAGAGCTGGATGAGTCAGCTTCACTTGTAGCCCAAGTAAACTTGCCGCGTGTGTTTGAAATCTGACAGTTGGAACACGTGTCAGTTCCTTAGTGACCTAGGGTCATTTCGGACAAATCAGGTCGGGTTACCTAGTGGTTATAAATAGCCCACCCCCTACACCATAAATTGGTGGCTTCTCAGAGTTAGTGCACGGCTTTTGTCGTTTGAGAGCAACCCACCTCTGAAGCTTTTGAGAGAGAAATCCTTGTGAGGACAAAGCCCTAAACACCCAGAGCCAAAGAGTGTTAGGCATCACTAGAGTCTTCCTGTCTGTGTGATCTGAAGACTTGTTACACTTGAGGAATGTGAATCCTCCAGCCAGTTGAGCATCCAAGAGTCATTGTGGATCGCCGGTGAACGAAGTCTATGAAGGTTTGGAAGTCTACCTTGAAGACTTACCTGATTGGGCGAGGACTGTGTGTCCTTATCTCAAGGGGAATAAGGTGAAGACACGGTCTTCTGAGTAAAATCTCAGCCTCCCTAACCAGACGTACAGTTGTCACATCAACTGGAACTGGTCCAACAAATCATTTTCTTCAACAAGCAACTGGTTCTATCCAACCCTTCTCTTTATTTACAGTTGGTACTTGTGAAGTCATTGTCTATTTTCATTATCTGTTTATCTTCACTGTGTGACTATTTGTTCTGATTGGCTTCATACTATCTTCCATCCTGATCCATACTGCCTAGTTGCTATTAGTCTTCGTGCTTTCATTTCATTGTATACTTGACTATGGCTTGCCTAGTGTAGTCTACCTTCCGCTGCATGTTTATAGTTTCATTTCTATCTTTTGTCTTCGAAACATCCACGTTTTGAAGAATTTCATAAAAATCGCCTATTCACCCCCCCTCTAATCGATAACTAGCACTTTCAATTCTATGCGACATGTAATTACCGTGAGGGCGTCGAGCTCAGCCAAAGACGAAGGCCCACCTAGCGCACCAGAGACTAAGGACGGGCTGCTATGAGCAGGAGCGACTGCGAGAGGAGGCCCGGTTGCGTGAGCAAGTGATGGTGCGGTGGTGTTGTTGTTCACGGAGTTGCTCCCAGCGAAACTGGGCAACAGGAAATCATGTACCATCTTGTCTGGATTTTCCTTCGTCCAGTTGATGATAGCTGGAAGCAAGTTAGTTGCAAAATCATTTCTGCAGGCAGTTACAGCTGCATTGATTGTCTGCTGTAGCAACTCATTTTTCTCCTCGGCTATTTTTTTCGCGTCGTCAGCTACTTTTTTCTCGACCGCAAGCTTCACCTTCTCGTCGATGTCCGCCTGACTAAACTTCTTTTTCTGCTTCTTGGCCTCCAGGCCCTCGTTGTAATACACCTTCCACGTGGCGCTGTCTCCAGCGCCGTGCACACGACCATATTGCGGCCGCTGGCCCAAAGGGAGTCACTTAAGTTCGTTCAAGGCCCAGTTGAGAGGGATGTCCCACTTGGGCCTCATCGGAGAAAGTAGGGCTTTCGACTGCAAGCTGATACGTCTCCAATGTATCTATAATTTTTTATTATTCCATGCTATTATATTATCTGTTTTGGATGTTAATGGGATTTATTTTACACTTTTATATTATTTTTGGGACTAACCTATTAAACGGAGGCCCAACCCAAATTGCTATTTTTTTGCCTATTTCAGTGTTCCGCAGAAAAGGAATATCAAACGGAGTCCAAACGGAATGAAACCTTCAGGAGCGTGATTTTTGGAACAAACGTGATCCAGAGGACTTAGAGTGGACGTCAAGCAACCAACGAGGCG
Organism: Triticum dicoccoides; assembly: GCF_002162155.2. Taxonomy (NCBI): domain Eukaryota; kingdom Viridiplantae; phylum Streptophyta; class Magnoliopsida; order Poales; family Poaceae; genus Triticum; species Triticum dicoccoides. The sequence goes on from NC_041382.1 coordinate 201,121,089, forward strand.
GCCACGAGGCAGGGGGCGCGCCTACCCCCTGGGCGCGCCCTCCATCCTCCTGGGCCCCTCATGGCTCAACCGACCAACTTCTTCTTCCTATATATATTCACATACCCCGAAAACATCCAGGAGCACCACGAAACCCTATTTCCACCGCTGCAACCTTCTGTACCCAAGAGATCCCATCTTGGGGCCTCTTCCGAAGCTCTACATCAACTCCATGGCCCCTCCGATGATGTGTGATTAGTTTACCTCAGACCTTCGGGTCCATAGTTATTAGCTAGATGGCTTATTCTCTCTTTGGATCTCAATACAAAGTTCTCCTCGATTCTCTTGGAGATCTATTCAATGTAATCTTCTTTTGCACTGTGTTTGTCGAGATCCGATGAATTGTTTGTTTATGATCAAGTCTATCTATGGAAAATATTTGAATCTTCTCTGAGTTCTTTTATGTATGATTGGTTATCTTTGCAAGTCTCTTCGAATTATCAGTTTGGTTTTGCCTACTACATTTATCTTTCTTGTAATGGGAGAAGTGCTTAGCTTTGGGTTCAATCTTGCGGTGCTCGATCCAAGTGACAGAAAGGGAAACGACACATATTGTATTGTTGCCATCGAGGATAAAAAGATGGGGTTTATATCATATTGCATGAGTTTATCCCTCTACATCATGTCATCTTGCTTAAAGTGTTACTCTGTTCTTTAAACTTAATACTCTAGATGCATGCTGGATAGCGGTCGATGTGTGGAGTAATAGTAGTAGATGCAGGCAGGAGTCGGTCTACTTGTCACGGACGTGATGCCTATATACATGATCTGTCACATCCCAAGTTGTGGTATGACCTAGACTAGCTATTCATGTGTGCATCATGTTTCAATACCATTTAAATTTGAAATGGGGATTTGTGAAACCCTCAGGATCATTTTTGGAAATGACCCAGATAAAAATTGCTCCAAAAAGGGTCCAAGAAAATGTTCATGTTGCTCTATGAAAATATTGGTCAGAGTTAAAATTCTAACAAATATTTTCAGGAGCTCATAAATATTTATTTTGGCCATTTGGAATTAAAGCAGTAATTATTTGCTTTGGATATATATTATTATATATATAAAATAATGTCCAAAACTTATGCTAGTTGTTGAGGAGCTCTGGAATAATACCATTAGCTCCTACAAAAATTGGCATAAGAAAATAAATTAGTTTAGTATTATTTTTAAGCAGAAACAAATGTCAGAAAATAGAAAACAAAACAAAAATAGAAAAGAAACTTGCCTGGGCCACATATCTGTGCAGCCCGGCACTGTGCAGCCTAGGTTGGCCCAGCAGCCGGCCCAGCCCACCGGCCACCACACCATCCCCCTCCTCGCGCCAGAAGGAGGCGTGTGTCCGGCGCGCACGCACGCTCCGCGCGCCACGCGAGCTGCCTGCCTGGCCTCTTCCTCGACGCCTTGGCCGCCGCGAACAACGCCACGCAACCCCCCAGGCCTCTCTCGCTCTCTCCAGTCCTCCTCCCCACTTCTGTCGCCCTCTCCCACGAACGCCCGAGCACCACCGTCGCCGCCGCACGCCGTTGCCGCGCCCACCACCACGGCCTCGCCTCTCCGACAAGTCCAACAGCTTCTAGCCGTCGTCCTCATCCTCTCCGTCGAGCCACGCACCTCCAGATGGCCTGCATCACCGCCATCGCCATCGTCTTCCTCCTCGAGCTCCGCCGTCCGCCGCCGTCGATTCGCCGTCACCAGGTCTCCCCCGAGCCCGATGTGCTGCTCCGCGTGATCGCCGTGAGCATCTCCTCCGTTTCCCTTCCTTCCCCGTGCTCAATTTCGTGCCATAGCCCTGCTACCCGTCGCAACCGCGAGCGCCTCGCCGCCGGCCATGTCGCCGCCGTGGCCAGGGCCATCGTAGCTAGCGCCCGAGCTTGCCACCATGCTCAGCGCAACGCCAGGAGGCCGTAGACGCCTTCCGCAGCCCCTGCCGTGCCCCGTAGCCCGTTCCCGCTCAAAGCCGTGCTCCGGCCGCCGCCTCTAGCTCGATTCCGGCGAGCTTCGGTCATCCCCGCCTCTCCCACTGACTCCAGAAGACGCGGACGGGCCCTAGCTCCTCGCCCATGGTCTCAGCGGCTCTTTTGGTCGCCGCAAACGCGATCCCGAGCCCCTCCGCCACGTTCGGCCTCGCCGGTGGTTAAACGCCGGTGGGGTTTGACCCTTTGACCTCGCCGGCCCGTTTGGTGGGCCCCATGGGTCAGGTGATTAGCTTAAGGCTAATCACCATCTAACTAAATCTCTGAGTCACTGACGCGTGGGCCCAACCCCATTAACTAAACCAGTTTAGGTTTAATTTAATTTAGGATTAGCCACAGACACTGACGTGTGGACCCCACATGTCAGGTTTGACCTGGTCAGCCGCCTTTGACCTGCTGACGCAATGCTGCTGTCATTCTAACGCAATTATTTCTTTTTTGGTTTTAATTTAAATCAGGAAAATCCAGAAAATGATATAAACTTCTAAAATTCATAGAAATTCAACTGTAGCTCAGATTGAAATAATTTGTATATGAAAAATTATCAGAAAAATTCAATCTATCCATCTGTACTAGTTTCATGCATGTCAAACCAACTTATACCTACTGTATAAGTGAAACACTAAAATGGCTTATATAAAGAGCTTATTTTGGAGATGCATTTGAATCTTTGGTTCAAATGGATTTCATCCAAATAAAAGCTAGTTGCATTAGCTCAATCAGCATCAAATATTCATGCCATGATCATGCATCATATTGTTGCATATGCTTGTGTCTGATTCTCGACTCTGTTCCTTCTTGATAGGTCCTGCTTCGGAGACCGATCCAGAGTACCTGTCAGAGGAGCAGTGCCCCCCTGTTGATCTACCAGTCAAGCAAACCCCCTTGTTCATTCTGATATGATCCCACTCTCTCGCTCCTGCTGTTTTTTTTGTTGCATTAGGACAACAACGATTCAACTGCTACTTTATGCTGCGGTAGTTGAACCCTTTCCTCTGCATGATCTGGCATTGCCACAGTAAATAGTTAAACCCCACTAGCATGTGCAGGAGTTGATTGAGCCATGTTGTGTTCCTACCATGCATTGCCTGCTATTTCTTAGAGTATGTCAGGTCTGATTCATTGGGAATGAATTGGAATGTTGCGATATGTTCTGGTGCTGAGAGTTAAGCGTGTGAACACGATTTGGTAAAGGTAGCGGTGAGAGGCCATGTAGGAGTACATGGTGGGTTGTCTCACTGGAACCGTCCTTAAGCACTGAGTTCCGTGTATGTTGTCCAATGACTAGCTAGTACCACATATTGGAATGCTTAAATGCCCCTCTCGACTTATTAACCAACTTGATCTCTGTCCAGGAGTTGCAAATAGTTTCTGGTGTTTGTAGGTAGTGTTAGTAGTCTACCAAGTGGCACCCGACCAGGTGGGCTTGGGACAGACTAGGCACAAGTGGCACGGTGTACCAAGCGTAGATCCATCCGGCGAGGTGGGCTTGGGAACCCTGCACACATCGTTTGGGGCCGTGAGCGACACCCTGGCCGGATCTCCTTGCGGATGGAACCCAGATAGGCGATAAACCTGGACTAGAGTCTTGTGTGGTTAGTCAGGTCGTGGCCGACAACCTCGCCAGGCTTCCGCTTGAAGGTTGCCGAGATACATGACGTGTACGTGGTGATAATTGGTGAGGGCGTGTGTGAAGAAGTACACCCCTCTAGGGTTATCATGATCTATTCGAATAGCCGTGTCCTTGGTTATGGACTTCTTGGATGCTTACAAGGTACATAGACAACTTAAAGTGGATACTCTAAAATGCTCAAGACAAGTGTGAGTGCTATGGATGGCCTCCCGTAGGGAGATGGGAATGAATCCATAGTAGCGTATTGATGTGGTGATTAGTGGACTCGTGTGCGCCACCTCAAAAGAGTTACCAGCAGTCGTAGTACAGGTTAGCCACTGAGTCAATGTTGGCTTGCTGCAACTGAACCCCACATTGCCTCCTTGATACTAATTCATGTATGATAGGATCTGATGTAAGTCTTGTTGAGTACCTTTGTACTCATGTTGCTTTATTTATGTTTTTGCAGTGGAGACTTTGGTCTTACTAGTTTACTTGGACTTCGACGAGTAGCTTGTTACCTCAGCTACGATCTTGTACCCTTGGGAGGGACTTGTAGATAGTCAGGCTTCTTAGCCTTTTTCTTTTGTAGTTGTCTGTACTCAGACATGTAATGCTTCCGTTGCTTGTATGCTCTGAATGATGGGTCATGTGACCCTTGTTTGTATTTAATGCTATGTGGCTCTTCTAGGCCTTTATCTATATGAGTTGCGTTATGTTGTGATGCCATGTTGTACAGCACATACTTGCATGTTATGCGTACGTGTGAAGTATATTGCTATGTGTGGGATTCGACAATCTAGTTGTTTATCCTTGGCAGCCTCTCTTATGGGGAAATGTAGCCTAGTGCTTCCTTGAGCCATAGTCGTCCACTACATCCTGGTTCACCGGAGTCTTGCTAGCCCAACACTACTGCTCAGGACACTTGACTGGCCGGCATGTGTTTCACTTCGTTCTTGTGTCTGTCCCTTCGGGGAAATGTCACGCGGTGACATCCGGAGTCCTGCCTAGCCTGCTACAGCCCGGGTTCCCCGGAGTCCTGTTAGCCCAGTGCTACAGCCCAGATTCACACGCTGCTGACCGACATGCTCGATGTGAATCATGTATGCCTGTCCCCATAAGTTACTGCCTCTTTGGGTTCACGACTAGCCATGTCGGCCCGGGTTCTCTGTCATATGGATTCTAGCGACACAATCATATACGTGAGCCAAAAGGCGCGAACGGTCCCGGGCCAGGGTAAGGCGACACCCGTGGGAATATCGTGCGTGAGGCCACAAAGTGATATGTGGTGTTACCGGCTAGATCGATGTGACCTGGAATCAGGGTCCCGATAGCTTTGGTATCAGAGCCTGAGTGCCTGTAGGATTTCCAAGCCAACCTGGTCGAAGTTGAGTCTAGAAATTCTTTACCTATATAGGGGAATTGATTGTGGAAGGGAAGGTAAGGCTCTTTTTACTCCTTATACCTCATGCCCTTCTAATCTGAGTCATCCTATCTTTCCTACGGGGTTAAGGAACTAGGCTTTCTCTTCTGTCTATCAGGATCACGTGTTACTACTCCGTAGTCTCTTAGGATTGGTTGATCAGAGTCTTATCCCAGTTCAAGTACTTCTGGTGTAGTCTGTTTAGTAATATCTCAGAACCTTGAGTGATGATGTTGAGTACGGTGCTACCCCGTCTTTTGCAGAATGTCTCATTTTGAGCATTTTACTGCCGTTATGCCGCCGAAATTGTCCTAGGAGTTCAAGAGATAGTATTTTCCTTGTACTATATTCTACATCCTTATGATGATGCTGAATCCATCCTTGTTTCCTTGGTTTCGTTCTTCAGGATGTTGCCGGTTAACTGAAATTCTGTTGCTTGTAGCCGGAACCACGGAGATGGTAGGGATGAGGATCCTCCCGACCAGCCTTCGTTGGCAAAGTTCATGCTAGAGGTTGAGATGAACAAGCGTGAGACCAACCGCTTGTTAGCACATATAGAGGAGAACACCGCACCTCAGTGCAAAGAGTCAGCGACCATCTATGATTTCATCGGTTTGAAACCACCTACCTTCCACCATTCCGTTGAACCACTCGACGCAGATGACTGACTCCGTAGTATCACACACAAGCTGCATTCCGCGAGCATAGCTAAAGATGACAAGGTCACCTATGCTACATATCACCTGGAAGGTCCTGCTAGTCTTTGGTGGCAAAACTATGAGGCTATGCTCCCAGCTGGTCAGATTCCTACCTGGAGAGATTTCACCGAGGCTTTTCGCGAGCATCACATTCCTGAAGCCCTCATTGATAGCAAGAGAGAAGAGTTCTGTAGTTTCACACAGGGTAAGATGGTTGTTGATGCCTATAGTGGAGAGTTTGAGAACCTTGCCCGCTATGCTACAGAAGAGGTGTCCACGGACACCAAGAAGAAGGCTAGGTTCCGGAAGGGTCTCAACCCCAAGTTGCGTCGTGATCTCCACTTGCATCATTGCAATACATTCCAGGCTCTTGTGAACAAGGCCATTAATGCAGAGACAGCTCAACTCACTTACGAGGAGTCTCGTAAGCACACCCGTGATCTGGGTTCTTCCTCTGGTTCTAGTTCTCAGAAGCGCCGGATTTGGGTTCCGAACTCCGCTCTTCCACCCGGTTATACACCAAGGCCTTCTTGTGTGGCACCTCACCTAGTTCAACCGTATGCTACACCCATGCCTATTGGTAGACCACTTGTCAATGCGGGTCCATGTCCTACCTCCTAGATTTTTTACAAGTCCGGAGAGCTAGGCCACATTGTCCGTATTTGCACTCAGACCCGTGTTGCTCCACCACAGCCCGAGAAGTCTGTTGGCCGTGGTAGTAAGCCATCACGCAAGATGATCAGTGCCAAGTCGGCTCCCACTGAACATGGACGTGTGCATCACGTCTCAGCTAAAGACGCTCATGATGATCCAGATGTCGTTCTTGGTACACTCCTTGTCAACTGTCATCCAGCTTCGGTTCTATTCGATACTGGAGCATCTCACTCCTTCATTTCCGAAAGTTATGCCCACTTGCACGACATGTTATTTTGTGATATGCCCTCCCCACTACTCATTCAAACTCCTAGATCCAAATGGCAAACTTCTAGGATAAGTTATGGCAATGAAATACATGTTGACAGATGTCAGGACCCTGATCCTAAGTCACACCGATCTAGCATGTAACACATCATATCACTTTGCGGCCTCACGCACGGTATTCCCACGGGTGCCACCTTACCTGGCCCGGGACCGTTTGCGCCTTTTGGCTCACGTATATGATAGTGTCGCTAGCATCCATATGACAAAGGACCCGGGCTGACATGGCTAGTCGTAAACCCAAAGTGGCACAGACTTACAGGGACAGGCATCCATGACCCAGCATCGAACGTGTCGGTCATCAGCGAGTGAATCCAGGCTGTAGCACTAGGCTAGCAGGACCCCGGTGAACCAGGCTGTAGCGGGCTAACAGGACTCCGGTATTCATCGCGTGACATTTCCCCGAAGGGACAGACACAGGAACGAGGAATGACACATGCCGGCCAGCCTAAGTGTTCCGGAGCAGTAGTAAGCTACCATGGCTCGGCGGAAACACTAGGAGACATTTCCCGGTAAGAGAGGCTACTAAGGATAAACAACTAGATAGTCAGATCCCACACATACCAAGCATTTCAATCATACACACAATATGCTCGATATGTGCAAATACAACAAGGCATCACAACCTGACTCTACGACACAAGTAAATATTCAATAGGCTCCGAGGAGCGAGATATTACAAACATGGGTCTTATGACCCAACAATCAGAGCATACAAGTCAAAGCACACGCGGAAGCTTAACATGTCTGAGTACAGACATCTATAAATGAAAAAGGCTGAGAAGCCTGACTATCTACCAATCCTGCCGAGGCACAAGATCGTAGCTGAGGTAACAAGCTAAACGTCGAAGTCCACGCGGAACTACTAGCGAGACCGAAGTCTCTCTGCAAAAACATAAGATAGGCAAACGTGAGTACAAATGTACCCAGCAAGACTTACATCAGAACTATCTACATATGCATCATTATCAACAAAGGGGTGGTGGGGTTTAACTGCAGCAAGCCAGCTTTGACACGGTGGCTATCCTAAACTACGACTGCGAGTAACTCTTTTGAGGTGGCGCACACGAGTCCACATATTCACCAACCAATACACCACTATGGAACCGCTCCCGTCTCCCTACGAGAACGCCATCCATAGCACTCACGCTTATCTTGCGTATTTTAGAGTATCCACTTTCACTTGTCTATGAACTGATATAAGCAACCCAGAAGTCCTTTTCCGCGGACACGGCTATTCGAATAGATGATGTTAACCCTGCAGGGGTGTACTTCTTCACACACGCTCTCACCACTTACCGCCATTTACACGACATGTACTCGGCAACCTTCAAGCGGAAGCCCAATGTGGGTGTCGGCCACGGCCTGCCTAAACACTCGAGTCTCTAGTCCAGGTTTATCGCCTATTCGGGTTCCATCCATGAGGAGATCCGGCCGGAGTTTCGCTCACAGCCCCAAACGATGTGAACAGGGTTCCGTGACACCAAACGGGCGCCCGGTTTACCCGGCCACGTGCTTACCGCATCACAGCCCACCCCTACGGTCAGCGCTGCGCACGGCCTCCAGCATACTACAAACACCAAAAACTACTTGCAACTCCTAGACAGAGGACAAGGGTGATTAAGAAGCTGAGAGGGTCCATTGGTTTCGGGCCCAATGCGTGGTAGTAGCTGAATCATGGATCACAAACACAGAACTCAGTTCCTGAGGACGGCTGCAATGAGACAACCCACCATGTACTCCTACATGGCCTCTCACCGCTACCTTTACCAAATCGTGTTCACACACTTAGCTCACACACAGTAGGACATGTTCACACGCCTCTGATTTATCCCCGATGAATCAGACCTGACTCAACTCTAAGCAGTAGCAGGCATGACAAACAAGCATGAATGAGTAGGCACAACAGGGCTCAAACAACTCCTACTCATGCTAGTGGGTTTCATCTATTTACTGTGGCAATGACAGGTCATGCAAAGGATAAAGGGGTTCAGCTACCGCAGCAAGTAACAGATGAATCGGTGTTGTCCTAATGCAGTAAAAGAGAGCAGGAGCGAGAGAGTGGGATTTTATCGGAATGAACAAGGGGGTTTTGCTTTCCTGGCACTTCTGAAGATAACATTGAGTCTTCATCAGTGTCAACGATCACATCATCGGTATCACGTCTATCGAGAGGGGACAAATACCGGCAACACAGAAGGGAACACAATCAATGCAATGCACAATATGATGCATGATCATGACATGGCAAAATGAATGTGTTTTGGGCTAATGCAACTAGCAATAGATTAAATGAAGTTGGTTTGAATACAAGATTCAAATTCAAACTCCATATGTGATTATTCAAATGCCATTTAATTGATTTGTGCTAAACAGCAGCTATAAGTTGTTCTAACATGCATGAAAGTGGTACAGATGGATTCCTTGATTTTTTCTGATAATTTTTCATATATAATTTATTTCATTTGGAGTTACGGTTGAATTTCTATGATTTTTAGAAGTTTAGGACATTTTCTGAAAATAATAAATCATTTAAGAATTATTTAAATTCCAAAAAACATTTACTGCGTCAGCAGTGCGTCACCATGACGTCAGCAGGTCAACAGACGCTGCTGCTGGTCAACCTGACGTGTGGGGGCCACACGTCAGTGACACAGGGTTGTTTAACTCACTGACAGGTGGGACCGGTCAACGGCCACGTCAGCTAGGTCAACTCCGACGCGTGGGGCCACTGTGGTTAACTTAAACTAAACAGGGGTTAAACCGTGGTTAGTTAAGGGCGTGGGGCCCATATGTCATCGACACGCGACACTGATTAAACGCGATTAGCACCTAAACTAATGGTGCCACGTCAGCCACCGGAGACCAGCCGACGGCGACCACAGGACACGGCGGGGGCACGCCGGACTTACGCTAGAGGCGTCAGCTTGGCGCGCTGAGGGCACCAGGGGATGGCCCTTGCTCTCGCGCATCCAGAGGACCAAGTGGGAGGTCGTGGGGTCGCCGGAACTCATGCCGGCGACGAGCTTTGGCGGCGATGGTGTTCGGTGGTGCTCGGGCGCGTCGCTACGGTGCATCAGTGAGCAAATGGAGAGGCTGGGCAGCACCTGCTAGACATGGGGAGCACTAAGAGCAGCACAGTGAGGCCATGGGAGCACGGAGGCTATGCGTGCAGCAACAATGGCGGACGGTGGCTTCGGTGCTCGTGGGGAACGGTGCTACGGCACGGAGGAGAGCATGCTGAGTTAGGGGAGAAGGTCAGTGGCTCACGGCGATGACGAGGGGACGCTCGGCGAGGTCGGGGACGGTCCGGAGCCGATGAATTTGACGAAGATGGCCGGCGGTCCCGAGGTTGAAGAAGACATCGAGGGCGGTGTTGCGGCACGTCCGGGGCCTCGTGGCTCGTTGAGGAGGTAGAGGACGAAGTGGCAGAGTTTCTGGGCGCGTCGGTGAGGCGTGGGGTGGCCGGTGGCCGTGGTGGCAGCGAACGGCGGCGTCGGGTGCGCTCGGGTGTGGCGCGGCAGAGAGCAGAGGAGGGGGGGAAGAAGCACGGGAGGGAGTGAGAGGGGTCCAGGGGGTGGCGTGGCGCTGCGGGAGACGTCCCGGGGGAGGAGGAGGCAGCCAGGCAGGGAGGAGCTGGCCTCCTCAGCCGCGTGCGTGCGAGCACGCAGCTGCTCCCACTGGCAAGAGGAAGACGACAGGAGGGAAGCGTTGGTGGGCTGAGCCGGCCACTTGGGCTGCCGGCTGAACAGGTAAGCGGCCCAGGTAGTATCCCTTTTTATTTCTGTTTTTATTTATCTATTTTGTTCTGTGTTGTTTTAGTTTAGTAAAATACTAAACCATTTTATAAAATCCTGAAAATAGTTATGTGGCTAGAGTTAAAATATACCAAACCACATAAAATGTTCCAGTAATTATTGGACATATATTATTTATATATCAAATATATATCCAATGCAAATAGCTATTTATTTAATTCAAAGGCCCAAAATAATTAACTCTGAGATACCAAAAATATTGTTTTGAGTTTTACCTCTTTGCAATATTTTCAGAGACTAAGAGGAACATTTTCTTGGACTTCTTTGAGGAGATTTTAATGTTGATCATTTTTAGAAGGTTTCTGAGGCTTTGAAAATTCCTCAATTCAAATTTCATTTGAATTAAAACATGATGCTCACATGAGGTCTAGCCTAGTGCATAACAGGACCAGGGATGTGACAACTCACCCCCACTAAACAAAAATCTCGTCCCGAGATTCAAGTGTAGGGTAAGGTGAAGGGGAGACGCAAACTAGTATAATCTTCACGATCCAGTTGCACTCCAATTGAACGTTGATTCGTTCACCATTATTGTCTCGAAGTCTTGCTCTGAGAACTCCAACTAACATGACAACGAGAGGAAAGGAAAGACCCTAAAAGGATGGTTCTTCTCGAAGGTCGAACAACTCAGGATTAACTCACGGAATGAGACATAGCAACATCTCTCGAGCTGAGAGGCGAAGCACACATCCATAGGAATGGAGTGAAGCAGATGACGAAGGTCCACTAGGTAGACAACAATTTCACGCTTAAGAAGGTGGTAAACGGTTGTCAACATAGCGAGGAGTTGAGTTGCCATGATACCTCAACGAGACATCCTGGAGGGGGGGGTGATTCGTAGATATATCCCCTTAAGTGGCAAAAGAATTACCTTTGATTCAGAGATCATTGAAACTCTTTAAACCAGCCTAGGACAATTCTCGAGCGATCGTTTGGAGGGGGTCGGTAGAATGGCATACTCGGACTTGGATGATGTGGATTACCTTGTTGAAGACAACGTAATGGATGAATTTGCTTATCACCGGAAATGGAAGAGACCCATGGTAGAATGGCACATTGGCGGTGCAAGCTGGGAACAAAATGCAAATGCTGGGAATGATTCTAGTAACTGGGGAGAGGCTCAACAATAGAGAGTTATCCCACTATTGGAATGGTTATAGCATAACCGAGGAAACTGAGAGCGCTATACAGTTAATGCCGACGATCAAACCTAGCACTTGCGCGTGCTCTCAAGAACTTGAGCAATTCCATAATCATCAAGGTTTTACCAACATCCGTGTCAAGGGTCCGGTAACACAACTTACTACCATGATGAAGGGTGATGGAGGATGCAGATGCAAGGAAGATAACACCTTCTCAGATTTCACCCTTGGCGGGGCCAAGGAAATAAAATCTGGATGATCGACCGAGAGACATTTAGCACTCCGCTTCTAATGTTCTCCTTGATGTGCTAGTGTAACACATTCATAGATATGGTTTTATATCTAGAACATCAAGTAAAAAGGTCGGACTTCGGAACACAGAAATCCATAGGGGCAACTAGGGAGTAAATCCTACGAAATCCATATGGGGAGGTGGCCAACTTCCTCAAATCAAGATACTACAACAGGAGGTCTTCCGGCTGGGTGTGTTGGCCACGACATCCACCTTACCGGTTATCGAGAGACCAATATTATAGTTCTTGGGGAAATGTTCCAACCATCATATCTGCCTGAGATTCAGATCTGGTTGGTGTCAGGATATTCCAGGCTCATCGAGTCTAGGAAGAAAAATGAAAGTTTGCAACACAAATCGACGAGATGACGTTGCGGGATTCTCGGGAGATGAACTACGATAGCAAGCTCCAAAACATGAGCTGGTTCTGCTACAAACATGTGAACACGTTGTCCCAGACAAGCATGCCCACATGGTAGTCTTACAATAAAACACTACCAAGTTCTGGTTGGGAACCATCAGCGAGGATATCGAAGTTCTTTCATAAGTCCGGATTAGCTCTTATGAAGATACTCCTTCTCCTTGAACAAATCAGTCAGTGGCTTGGTGTGCTAGGATACACATATGGAATGAAGGTTGCAAGTCTCCAGACCACAGAATACTTCGCACGTGTGCATGACTGACTTGCGATGATTCCAGAGGAAGCAACATTGACTTTCTCGAGTCCATGGCGGTAACTTGCATCAAATGCACATGAACTAGAGGAATCACTTCTTACATCCGAACATATGCTTCATGAGCTAGCATGAACAAATGCTTTCAAAAGTTTCCAACACTAGCTTAATGTTCAGCAAAATTATGGGGAAGACAAGGATGTTGTCAATGGGCACAACAACAATTCATCTGGGTTTCCTTTTAAAAGGAATTCCATAGTTAAGTGAACAAGTGATAGCATTGGTCAGACCCAAAAGATATAATGGTGTATGCTCGAGGGATCAACCACGAGTAAGACAACATTACGAACATCGTTGGTTCTGATTTGATTTGACGATAACCCATACTCAAATCAAAGTTTTTATCAGGCAATAGGTCCAATAACTGATCACAGGGACCAATCGATGAAGATATCATCTCTCTTCAACACACACTACACAAGAATATCCCTTTGGAACGAACTAAGTCAGGCAAGCTTTTATCTTCCAACTCTCCAGGTTGTTGTCTAGCTTAACCAACTAGCTCAGGGGTATCCAACACGGATTCTTGGAGAAAGGGTGGTTTACAGGATAAACCAACTTGATCACGAGCTCAACATAACAGTCAGGTGACAACCCGGTAACACTTCCAAGAAGATATTTGGAAAGTCACGAACCACCGGTATGTTACTAAGCTCGCGAACAATCTTGCTTTTGAGGGCAAGACGACATGATCAAATGGGTGAGGACTTGAAATAATTCCTAACTCATTGGTCGAGGAGTGCACCAGAAATAGGGACTAGGTAGCACAATCAATCTTAGGGTGACGATTCAATAATCAACACGCTAAGAATGAGGTTATCGTCCATTTAACTACCAAGCAATAGAGTTGCTAGCAATATTGATTTCACACGCCATGATTCATTTGTCGGCATTCCGGTTACAATAACACAGGAACCGAGGAATGAACAATGATGGCAAGAAGTATCACTGTACCAAGAGTTCATAGGATGGTGTGCAATTCCTATAACAATCTCGATATAAAATATGTAATACTCCAAGGTAGAGCAAAACAAAAGCTGGATTAGCAATTTGATCTGCGGAGCACAACTTCTTTGACCCAATCCTGGATAGGGAAGAGGTACTGGAGTTTGTTTCTCCTAGTCATTCCGCGATAGAATGGCTTGACGGACCACAAGAGTAATAGGCATCGATAAACGAACGCACGCATACTCTTGACTATCAATTGATAGACGAAGGTCAGTAGACAACTAAAGAGGGACAACTCAAAGGAACATATAACTTTCTGAGTTGTGGATACATGGGTTGGTATGCCGAACAAAGTTCAACATAATTCTTCCGGATAACCCATGCAGAAAGGTTGAGCTGGCAGAGTCACAATATAGCATGGAGAACTCATAGAGGGCCTGTTGTGATCTTTTGATCCAACAAACTTCTGCCATAATGGTTCATGGTATTTGGAAGAACGATATACCATGGACCTCGAGGACTATCGCAAAGGTTAATAATATACTAAAGGAACTAGCAACACTATCAACATGATGTAAGTAGGGTGAATATCGGGTTTAAGAACCCAGGAATAGAATACCTACTAACTAAATGGCATCACAGGATGCTTTCAATAATAAAGGCCAGAATCTTCACACTAGGACACAAATCATGGCTAGACCACTAGATGATCCCCTGAGACACCTAGGGTCATAATAATAACTCCAACATAAATGTCAAGACAATAGAATACCTTAACTCAACAATTAGTGTGATTGAGCTGGCATAAAGGAACATCGAAACCAGAGGGAAAGGATTTTGCGAATGCATCAGACTATTTAGAAACCTGGGAAGACTCGGACAGCATAACGGCTGTAAATGCTCAGAAAAGACTTGAGACATTCACAAAAATGGTGGCATAACCACTCAGAAGCACAATATCAAGGTCTCGAGATCAACAATTAACATACGGAAGTAGTAGGAACTGAACTGAGACTTAAATCCAACAATCTTATAAGTCCACTGATTAGTAACACGTGATCCTAATAGAAAGAAGAGATAGCCTAGTTCTTAATCCCCGTAGAAGAGAAGATGATGACTCAGATCAGAAGGCCATGACGTATAAGGAGTAAAAAGAGCCTTACGTTCCATCCCACAATCAATTCCCCTACATATAACTAAAGAATTTCTAGACTCAACATCGACCAGTTTGGCTTGGTAATCCTACAGGCAGTCAAGCTCTGTTACCAACACTGTCAGGACCCCGATCCTAAGTCACACCGATCTAGCATGTAACACATCATATCACTTTGCGGCCTCACGCACGGTATTCCCACGGGTGCCACCTTACCTGGCCCGGGACCGTTTGCGCCTTTTGGCTCACGTATATGATAGTGTCGCTAGCATCCATATGACAAAGGACCCGGGCTGACATGGCTAGTCGTAAACCCAAAGTGGCACAGACTTACAGGGACAGGCATCCATGACCCAGCATCGAACGTGTCGGTCATCAGCGAGTGAATCCAGGCTGTAGCACTAGGCTAGCAGGACTCCAGTGAACCGGGCTGTAGCGGGCTAACAGGACTCCGGTATTCATCGCGTGACATTTCCCCGAAGGGACAGACACAGGAACGAGGAAAGACACATGCCGGCCAGCCTAAGTGTTCCGGAGCAGTAGCAAGCTACCATGGCTCGGTGGAAACACTAGGAGACATTTCCCGGTAAGAGAGGCTACTAAGGATAAACAACTAGATAGTCAGATCCCACACATACCAAGCATTTCAATCATACACACAATATGCTCGATATGTGCAAATACAACAAGGCATCACAACCTGACTCTACGACACAAGTAAATATTCAATAGGCTCCGAGGAGCGAGATATTACAAACATGGGTCTTATGACCCAACAATCAGAGCATATAAGTCAAAGCACATGCGGAAGCTTAACATGTCTGAGTACAGACATCTATAAATGAAAAAGGCTGAGAAGCCTGACTATCTACCAATCCTGCCGAGGCACAAGATCGTAGCTGAGGTAACAAGCTAAACGTCGAAGTCCACGCGGAACTACTAGCGAGACTGAAGTCTCTCCGCAAAAACATAAGATAGGCAAACGTGAGTACAAATGTACCCAGCAAGACTTACATCAGAACTATCTACATATGCATCATTATCAACAAAGGGGTGGTGGGGTTTAACTGCAGCAAGCCAGCTTTGACTCGGTGGCTATCCTAAACTACGACTGCGAGTAACTCTTTTGAGGTGGCGCACACGAGTCCACATATTCACCAACCAATACACCACTATGGAACCGCTCCCGTCTCCCTACGAGAACGCCATCCATAGCACTCATGCTTATCTTGCGTATTTTAGAGTATCCACTTTCACTTGTCTATGAACTGATATAAGCAACCCAGAAGTCCTTTTCCGCGGACACGGCTATTCGAATAGATGATGTTAACCCTGCAGGGGTGTACTTCTTCACACACGCTCTCACCACTTACCGCCATTTACACGACATGTACTCGGCAACCTTCAAGCGGAAGCCCAATGTGGGTGTCGGCCACGGCCTGCCTAAACACTCGAGTCTCTAGTCCAGGTTTATCGCCTATTCGGGTTCCATCCATGAGGAGATCCGGCCGTAGTTTCGCTCACAGCCCCAAACGATGTGAACAGGGTTCCGTGACACCAAACGGGCGCCCGGTTTACCCGGCCACGTGCTTACCGCATCACAGCCCACCCCTACGGTCAGCGCTGCGCACGGCCTCCAGCATACTACAAACACCAAAAACTACTTGCAACTCCTAGACAGAGGACAAGGGTGATTAAGAAGCCGAGAGGGTCCATTGGTTTCGGGCCCAATGCGTGGTAGTAGCTGAATCATGGATCACAAACACAGAACTCAGTTCCTGAGGACGGCTGCAATGAGACAACCCACCATGTACTCCTACATGGCCTCTCACCGCTACCTTTACCAAATCGTGTTCACACACTTAGCTCACACACAGTAGGACATGTTCACACGCCTCTGATTTATCCCCGATGAATCAGACCTGACTCAACTCTAAGCAGTAGCAGGCATGACAAACAAGCATGAATGAGTAGGCACAACAGGGCTCAAACAACTCCTACTCATGCTAGTGGGTTTCATCTATTTACTGTGGCAATGACAGGTCATGCAAAGGATAAAGGGGTTCAGCTACCGCAGCAAGTAACAGATGAATCGGTGTTGTCCTAATGCAGTAAAAGAGAGCAGGAGCGAGAGAGTGGGATTTTATCGGAATGAACAAGGGGGTTTTGCTTGCCTGGCACTTCTGAAGATAACATTGAGTCTTCATCAGTGTCAACGATCACATCATCGGTATCACGTCTATCGAGAGGGGACAAATACCGGCAACACAGAAGGGAACACAATCAATGCAATGCACAATATGATGCATGATCATGACATGGCAAAATGAATGTGTTTTGGGCTAATGCAACTAGCAACAGATTAAATGAACTTGGTTTGAATACAAGATTCAAATTCAAACTCCATATGTGATTATTCAAATGCCATTTAATTGATTTGTGCTAAACAGCAGCTATAAGTTGTTCTAACATGCATGAAAGTGGTACAGATGGATTCCTTGAATTTTTCTGATAATTTTTCATATATAATTTATTTCATTTGGAGTTACGGTTGAATTTCTATGATTTTTAGAAGTTTAGGACATTTTCTGAAAATAATAAATCATTTAAGAATTATTTAAATTCCAGAAAACATTTACTGCGTCAGCAGTGCGTCACCGTGACGTCAGCAGGTCAACAGACGCTGCTGCTGGTCAACCTGACGTGTGGGGGCCACACGTCAGTGACACAGGGTTGTTTAACTCACTGACAGGTGGGACCGGTCAACGACCACGTCAGCTAGGTCAACTCCGACGCGTGGGGCCACTGTGGTTAACTTAAACTAAACAGGGGTTAAACCGTGGTTAGTTAAGGGCGTGGGGCCCATATGTCATCGACACGCGACACTGATTAAACGCGATTACCACCTAAACTAATGGTGCCACGTCAGCCACCGGAGACCAGCCGGCGGCGACCACAGGACACGGCGGGGGCACGCCGGACTTACGCTAGAGGCGTCAGCTTGGCGCGCTGAGGGCACCAGGGGATGGCCCTTGCTCTCGCGCATCCAGAGGACCAAGTGGGAGGTCGTGGGGTCGCCGGAACTCATGCCGGCGATGAGCTTTGGCGGCGATGGTGTTCGGTGGTGCTCGGGCGCGTCGCTACGGTGCATCAGTGAGCAAATGGAGAGGCTGGGCAGCACCTGCTAGACATGGGGAGCACTAAGAGCAGCACAGTGAGGCCATGGGAGCACAGAGGCTATGCGTGCAGCAGCAATGGCGGACGGTGGCTTCGGTGCTCGTGGGGAACGGCGCTACGGCACGGAGGAGAGCATGCTGAGTTAGGGGAGAAGGTCAGTGGCTCACGGCGATGACGAGGGGACGCTCGGCGAGGTCGGGGACGGTTCGGAGCCGATGAATTTGACGAAGATGGCCGGCGGTCCCGAGGTTGAAGAAGACATCGAGGGCGGTGTTGCGGCACGTCCGGGGCCTCGTGGCTCGTTGAGGAGGTAGAGGACGAAGTGGCAGAGTTTCTGGGCGCGTCGGTGAGGCGTGGGGTGGCCGGTGGCCATGGTGGCAGCGAACGGCGGCGTCGGGTGCGCTCGGGTGTGGCGCGGCAGAGAGCAGAGGAGGGGGGGAAGAAGCACGGGAGGGAGTGAGAGGGGTCCAGGGGGTGGCGTGGCGCTGCGGGAGACGTCCCGGGGGAGGAGGAGGCAGCCAGGCAGGGAGGAGCTGGCCTCCTCGGCCGCGCGCGTGCGAGCACGCAGCTGCTCCCACTGGCAAGAGGAAGACGACAGGAGGGAAGCGTTGGTGGGCTGAGCCGGCCACTTGGGCTGCCGGCTGAACAGGTAAGCGGCCCAGGTAGTATCCCTTTTTATTTCTGTTTTTATTTATCTATTTTGTTCTGTGTTGTTTTAGTTTAGTAAAATACTAAACCATTTTATAAAATCCTGAAAATAGTTATGTGGCTAGAGTTAAAATATACTAAACCACATAAAATGTTCCAGTAATTATTGGACATATATTATTTATATATCAAATATATATCCAATGCAAATAGCTATTTATTTAATTCAAAGGCCCAAAATAATTAACTCTGAGATACCAAAAATATTGTTTTGAGTTTTACCTCTTTGCAATATTTTCAGAGACTAAGAGGAACATTTTCTTGGACTTCTTTGAGGAGATTTTAATGTTGATCATTTTTAGAAGGTTTCTGAGGCTTTGAAAATTCCTCAATTCAAATTTCATTTGAATTAAAACATGATGCTCACATGAGGTCTAGCCTAGTGCATAACAGGACCAGGGATGTGACAACTCACCCCCACTAAACAAAAATCTCGTCCCGAGATTCAAGTGTAGGGTAAGGTGAAGGGGAGACGCAAACTAGTATAATCTTCACGATCCAGTTGCACTCCAATTGAACGTTGATTCGTTCACCATTATTGTCTCGAAGTCTTGCTCTGAGAACTCCAACTAACATGACAACGAGAGGAAAGGAAAGACCCTAAAAGGATGGTTCTTCTCGAAGGTCGAACAACTCAGGATTAACTCACGGAATGAGACATAGCAACATCTCTCGAGCTGAGAGGCGAAGCACACATCCATAGGAATGGAGTGAAGCAGATGACGAAGGTCCACTAGGTAGACAACAATTTCACGCTTAAGAAGGTGGTAAACGGTTGTCAACGTAGCGAGGAGTTGAGTTGCCATGATACCTTAACGAGACATCCTGGAGGGGGGGTGATTCGTAGATATATCCCCTTAAGTGGCAAAAGAATTACCTTTGATTCAGAGATCATTGAAACTCTTTAAACCATCCTAGGACAATTCTCGAGCGATCGTTTGGAGGGGGTCGGTAGAATGGCATACTCGGACTTGGATGATGTGGATTACCTTGTTGAAGACAACGTAATGGATGAATTTGCTTATCACCGGAAATGGAAGAGACCCATGGTAGAATGGCACATTGGCGGTGCAAGCTGGGAACAAAATGCAAATGCTAGGAATGATTCTAGTAACTGGGGAGAGGCTCAACAATAGAGAGTTATCCCACTCTTAATGCCAACCCTCTTCCAGACCTTGAGGATATCCCGGTAGTCCGTGACTTTCCGGAAGAACTGCCAGGTGTTCCACCTGACAGAGATGTAGAATTTGTCATAGATCTTATCCCAGGAACCGCTCCAATTTCTAGGAGACCTTACAATATGGCACCCTTAGAGCTAGCCGAGCTTAAGAAACAACTCGATAAGTCCTTGCAAAAGGGTTTCATCCGTCCTAGTTCTTCTCCTTGGGCTTGCCCCATCCTCTTTGTCAAGAAGAAGGATGGTACGGACCGGATAGTTGTAGATTATCGCCCCGTTAATTTGGTCACGATAAAGAACAAGTATCCGCTCCCCAGGATCAACGATCTGTATGATCAGCTCGCTGGATCCTCAGTCTTCTCCAAGATGGATTTCAGGTTAGGCTACCACCAAATCAAGATCAGAAACGTGGACATTCCTAAAACGGCTTTTGTCACTTGTTATGGTCAGTACGAGTACACCGTCATGTCCTTTGGTCTAACCAATGCTCCAGCTACATTCTCCCGCTTGATGAACTCGATCTTCATGGAGTACTTAGATAAGTTCGTCGTGGTTTACCTCGATGATATCCTTATTTACTCGAAGAACGAGGAAGAGCATGCCGAACATCTTAGACTTGTGTTAGAAAAACTCAGAGAACACCGCCTTTATGCCAAGTTCTCCAAGTGCGAATTTTGGTTGCCAGAAGTGACCTATCTTGGTCACGTAATCTCTGGTAAGGGCATTGCTATCAATCCCAAAAGAGTTCAAGCCGTTCTTGATTGGACTCCACCTGAAACAGTTAAACAAGTTAGGAGTTTCCTTGGTCTAGCCAGTTATTGTCGCCAGTTCATTGAGAACTTCTCCAAAGTGGCCAAACCTCTCACGGAACTTCTCAAGAAAGATAAAAAGTCTGAGTGGTCCCCACAGTGTGAGCACAGTTTTCAGGAACTGAAAAGACGCTTGACTTCTACTCCCATACTTGTGCCACCGGATTTCACTAAGGACTTTCTTATCTACTGCGATGCCTCGCGACAGGGACTAGGTTGCATCCTTATGCAGGATCGTCATGTGATTGCCTATGCGTCTCGACAGTTGCATCCACATGAGGATAATTATCCTACACATGATCTAGAGCTTGCAGCCGTAGTCTATGTGCTTAAGACATGGCGACATTACCTTCTTGGTAAACGTTGCGAGATTTACACTGATCATCAGAGTCTCAAGTATATCTTCACCCAACTAGATTTGAACCTTAGGCAAAGACGTTGGTTGGAGTTGATCTCAGATTATGACTTAGGGATTACCTACACCCCAGGCAAGGGCAATGTCATGGCTGATGCGCTAAGCGTAAGTCCTATTGCAAGAATCTTATGTTGAAGCAGGGCCAACCACTTCTCCATGAGGAATTACGTAAGCTTAACCTTCACATTGCTCCTCACGGATTCCTTTCTACCTTGGTGGCGAAACCTACCCTTGAGGATCAGATCATTACTGATCAGAAGTTTGATAGGGGTGTTGTCTGCATCAAGAGAAACATTAAGAAGGGAGTTGGTGGATGTTTCTCTATGGATGATCGAGGCGTTGTTTTCTTTGAGAATCGCTTGGTGGTTCCCAAGAATCAACATCTGCGACAACTGATTCTTAAGGAGGCTCGTGAATCTCCTCTCACGATTCATCCCGGTAGCACTAAGATGTATCAGGACCTACGCCAGAGGTTCTGGTGGACTAGGATGAAGAGAGAAATCGCTGAGTTCATTACTAACTGTGATGTTTGTCCTCGCATTAAAGCAGAACATCAGAGACCTGATGGCACCCTTCAGCCTTTAGCTATTCCTGAGTAGAAATGGGACAAAGTTGGTATGGACTTCATCACCGGCTTTCCCAGGACCAAGAGAGGGAATAACGCTATCTTCGTAGTCATTGATCGTCTTTCCAAAGTGGCTCACTTCCTACCTGTTTGGGAGAGTATCACTGCTAGTCAGCTTGCTGACTTATATATTTCCCAAATAGTGTCACTTCATGGTGTTCCACTAGAGATCAATTCAGACCGTGGTAGTCTTTTCACTTCTCATTTCTGGGAGAGTTTCCAAACTGCCATGGGCACCCATCTTTCTTTCAGTACTGCTTTCCACCCTCAATCAAGTGGTTAGGTGGAAAGGATCAACCAAATTCTCGAAGACATGCTTAGATATTGTGTTATCTCATTCTTTATGGATTGGGAGAAGTGTCTTCCTTTTGCCGAGTTTACTTATAACAATAGCTACCAATCTAGTCTCAGGAAAGCTCCTTTCGAGATTCTGTATGGACGAAGATGTCGAACACCTTTGAACTGGTCAGAAACCGGTGAAAGACAATTCTTTGGACCGGACATGATCCAGGAGGCAGAAGAGCAAGTTCGCACCATTCGTGAGAATTTGAAAACAGCCCAGTCTCATCAAAAGAGCCAGTATGACCGTAGTCATAAGGAAGTGGCTTATGAAGCTGGCGACAAGGCTTACCTTCGGATTACTCCTTTGAAGGGTACCCATCGTTTCGGTATCAAGGGCAAGCTGGCTCCTTGTTATATTGGTCCCTTTCTCATTCTCGCTAAACGAGGAGAGGTTGCCTACCAGTTGGAACTACCCCCACATCTTTCTCGAGTTCATGATGTCTTCCACGTCTCTCAACTCAGGCGTTGCTTCTCGGATCCCATCCGCGGAGTGGACCACGAAACGCTTGATCTCCAAGATAACCTCACTTATCGAGAGTAACCTGTTCGCATTCTTGATCAAGCAGAGCGTGTCACCCGACGTCATAACATCAAGTTTCTCAAGGTTCAGTGGTCTCATCATTCCGAGAGAGAAGCTACTTGGGAGCGTGAAGATCGTCTTCGACTTGAGTACCCCACTTTCTTTCCACTGACTCCTGAATCTCGGGACGAGATTCTTCCGAGTGGGGGCGAGTTGTCACATCCCTAGTTGTGGTATGACCTAGACTAGCTAGTCATGTGTGCATCATGTTTCAATACCATTTAAATTTGAAATGGGGATTTGTGAAACCCTCAGAATCATTTTTGGAAATGACCCAGATAAAAATTGCTCCAAAAAGGGTCCAAGAAAATGTTCATGTTGCTCTATGAAAATATTTGTCAGAGTTAAAATTCTAACAAATATTTTCAGGAGCTCATAAATATTTATTTTGGCCATTTGGAATTAATGCATTAATTATTTGCTTTGGATATATATTATTATATATATATAATAATGTCCAAAACTTATGCTAGTTGTTGAGGAGCTCTGGAATAATACCATTAGCTCCTACAAAAATTGGCATAAGAAAATAAATTAGTTTAGTATTATTTTTAAGCAGAAACAAATGTCAGAAAATAGAAAACAAAAACAAAAATAGAAAAGAAACTTGCCTGGGCCACATATCTGTGCAGCCCGACACTGTGCAGCCTAGCTTGGCCCAGCCCATCGGCCACCGCACCGTCCCCCTCCTCTCGCCAGTAGGAGGCGTGTGTCTGGCGCGTGCGCATGCTCCGTGTGCCATGCGAGCTGCCTGCCTGGCCTCTTCCTCGACGCCCTGGCCGCCGCGAACGACGCCACGCAACCCCCCCCCAGGCCTCTCTCGCTCTCTCCAGTCCTCCTTCCCGCTTCTGTCGCCCTCTCCCACGAACGCCCGAGCACCACCGTCGTCGCCACACACCGTTGCCACGCCCACCGCCACAGCCTCGCCTCTCCGACAAGTCCAACAGCTTCTAAGCGTCGTCCTCGTCCTCTCCGTCGAGCCACGCACCTCCGGATGGCCTGCATCGCCACCATCGCCATCGTCTTCCTCCTCGGGCTCCGCCGTCCACCACCGTCGATTCGCCGTCACCAAGTCTCCCCCGAGCCCGCTGTGCTACTCCGCGTGATCGCCGTGAGCATCTCCTCCATTTCCCCTCCTTCCCCGTGCTCGATTTCGTGCCGTAGCCCTGCTACCCGTCGCAACCGCGAGCGCCTCGCCGCCGGCCATGTCGCCGCCGTGGCCAGGGCCACCGTAGCTAGCGCCCGAGCTTGCCATCGTGCTCAGCGCAACGCCAGGAGGCCGTAGACGCCTTCCGCAGCCCCTACCGTGCCCCGTATCCCGTTCCCGCTCAAAGCCGTGCATCGGCCGCCGCCTCGAGCTCGATTCCGGCGAGCTCTGGTCATCCCCACCTCTCCCATTTACTCCAGAAGACGCGGACGGGCCCCGACTCCTCGCCCGTGGTCTCAGCGGCTCTTTTGGTTGCCAGAAACACGATCCCGAGCCCCTCCGTCGCATTCGGCCTCGCTGGCGGCTAAACGCCGGTGGGGTTTGACCCTTTGACCTTGCCAGCCCATCAGGTGGGCCCCATGGGTTAGGTGATTAGCTTAAGGCTAATCACCATCTAACTAAATCTTTGAGTCATTGACGCGTGGGCCCAACCCCATTAACTAAACCAGTTTAGGTTTAATTTAATTTAGGATTAGCCACAGACACTGATGTGTGGACCCCACACGTCAGGTTTGACCTGGTCAGCCACCTTTGACCTGCTGACGCAATTATTTCTTTTCTGGTTTTAATTTAAATTAGGAAAATCCAGAAAATGATATAAACTTCTAAAATTCATAGAAATTCAACCGTAGCTCAGATTGAAATAATTTTATATGAAAAATTATCAGAAAAATTCAATCTATCCATCTGTACCAGTTTCATGCATGTAAAACCAACTTATACCTACTATATAAGTGAAACACTAAAATGGCTTATATAAAGAGCGTATTTTGGAGATGCATTTGAATCTTTGGTTCAAATCGATTTCATCCAAATAAAAGCTAGTTGCATTAGCTCAATCAGCATCACATATTCATGCCATGATCATGCATCATATTGTTGCATATGCTTGTGTTCGATTCTCGACACCGTTCCTTCTCGATAGGTCCTGCTCCGGAGACCGATCCAGAGTACCTGTCAGAGGAGCAGTGCCCCCTGCTGATCTACCAGGCAAGCAAACCCCCTTGTTCATTCCGATATGACCCCACTCTCTCGCTCCTGCTCTCTTTTATTGCATTAGGACAACAACGATTCAACTGCTACTTTATGCTGCGGTAGTTGAACCCTTGCCTCTGCATGACCTGTTATTGCCACAGTAAATAGTTAAAACCCACTAGCATGTGTAGGAGTTGATTGAGCCATGTTGTGCTCCTACCATGCATTGCCTACTATTTCTTAGAGTACGTCAGGTCTGATTCATTGGGAATGAATTGGAATGTTGCGATATGTTCTGGTGCTGAGAGTTAAGCGTGTGAACACGATTTGGTAAAGGTAGCGGTGAGAGGCCATGTAGGAGTACATGGTGGGTTGTCTCACTGGAACCGTCCTTAAGCACTGAGTTCCGTGTATGTTGTCCAATGACTAGCTACTACCACACATTGGAATGCTTAAGTGCCCCTCTCGACTTATTAGCCAACTTGATCTCTGTCCAGGAGTTGCAAATAGTTTCTGGTGTTTGTAGGTAGTGTTAGTAGTCTACCAAGTGGCACTCGACCAGGTGGGCTTGGGACAGACTAGGCACAAGTGGCACGGTGTACCAAGCGTAGATCCATCCGGCGAGGTGGGCTTGGGAACCCTGCACACATTGTTTGGGGCCGTGAGCGACACCCCGGTCGGATCTCCTTGTGGATGGAACCCGAATAGGCGATAAACCTGGACTAGAGTCTTGTGTGGTTAGTCGGGTCATGGCCGACACCCTCGCCAGGCTTCCGCTTAAAGGTTGCCGAGATACATGACGTGTGCGTGGTGATAAGTGGTGAGACCGTGTGTGAAGAAGTACACCCCTGCAGGATTATCATGATCTATTCGAATAGCCGTGTCCTTGGTTATGGACTTCTTGGATGCTTACGTGGTACATAGAGAACTTAAAGTGGATACTCTAAAATGCTCCAGACAAGTGTGAGTGCTATGGATGGCCTCCCGTAGGGAGACGGGAATGAATCCATAGTAGAGTATTGATGTGGTGATTAGTGGACTCGTGTGCGCCACCTCAAAAGAGTTACCAGCAGTCGTAGTACAGGTTAGCCACTGAGTCAAAGCTGGCTTGCTGCAACTGAACCCCACATTGCCTCCTTGATACTAATGCATGTATGATAGGATCTGATGTAAGTCTTGCTGAGTACCTTTGTACTCATGTTGCTTTATTTATGTTTTTGCAGCGGAGACTTCGGTCTTACTAGTTTACTTGGACTTCAACGAGTAGCTTGTTACCTTAGCTACGATCTTGTACCCTTGGAGGGACTTGTAGATAGTCAGGCTTCTTAGCCTTTTTCTTTTGTAGTTGTCTGTACTCATACATGTAATGCTTCCGTTGCTTGTATGCTCTGAATGATGGGTCATGTGACCCTTGTTTGTATTTAATGCTATGTGGCTCTTCTGGGCCTTTATCTATATGAGTTGCGTTATGTTGTGATGCCATGTTGTACAACACATATTTACATGTTATGCGTACGTGTGACGTGTATTGCTATGTGTGGGATCCGACAATCTAGTTGTTTATCCTTGGCAGCCTCTCTTATGGGGAAATGTAGCCTAGTGCTTCCTTGAGCCATAGTAATACGCTACAGCCCGGTTCACCGGAATCCTGCTAGCCCAGCACTACTGCTCAGGACACTTGACTGGTCGGCATGTGTTTCACTTCGTTCCTGTGTCTGTCCCTTCGGGGAAATGTCATGCGGTGACATCCGGAGTCCTGCCTAGCCTGCTACAGCCCAGGTTCCTTGGAGAACCGTTAGCCCAGTGCTACAGCCCGGATTCACACGCTACTGACCGACATGCCCGATGTGAATCATGTACGCCTGTCCCCATAGGTTAGTGCCGCTTTGGGTTCACGACTAGCCATGTCGGCCCAGGTTCTCTGTCATATGGATGCTAGCGACACAATCATATACGTGAGCCAAAAGGCGCAAACGGTCCCGGGCCAGGGTAAGGCGACACCCGTGGGAATACCATGCGTGAGGCCGCAAAGTGATATGAGGTGTTACCGGCTAGATCGATGTGACTTGGAATCGGGGTCCTGACATGATCATACCTAGATATTCTCATAATTATTCGCCTTTCTATCAATTGCTCGATAGTAATTTGTTCACCCACCATATACTTATGCTATCTTGAGAGAACCCACTACTGAAACCTATGGCCCCCGGGTCTATTTTCCATCATACAAGTTTCCAATCTATTTTATTTTGCAATCTTTACTTTCAATCTATATCATACAAATACCAAAAATATTTATCTCATTATCATTATCTCTATCAGATCTCACTCTTGCAAGTGGCCGTGAAGGGATTGACAACCCCTTTATCGTGTTGGTTGCGAGGTTCTTATTTTTTTGTGGGTACGAGGTGACTCGCGCGTGGTCTCCTACTGGATTGATACCTTGGTTCTCAAAAACTGAGGGAAATACTTACGCTGCTTTGCTGCATCACCCTTTCCTCTTCAAGGGAAAACCAACGCATGATCAAGAAGTAGCAAGAAGGATTTCTGGCACCGTTGTCGGGGAGATCTACGCCAAGTCAAGACATACCAAGTACCCATCACAACTCTTATCCTTCGCATTACATTATTTGCCATTTGCCTCTCGTTTCCCTCTCCCCCACTTCACCCTTGTCGTTTTATTCTCCATCTCTTTTCCGTTCACCTCTTTTCTGCTTGCCTCTTGTTGCTTGTTGCCCTTATGGCTTTACCAAAAGGAGTCGATCCTCACCTTAGAAGGTTGGAAGAAATCGAGTACAACGTTAAAAATTTTATGTCCTTGTAGTTTGAGCATAATAATTTCTTTAGAAACGAGCTTAACCAACAAAAAAGTTTTATTGGTTTCATGAATAAAGAGCACGATGATATGTCTAAGGAATTTTATGGTCTGAAATCTCAGCTTGCTCATCTTGAAAAATTAATTGCTGAAATCTCGGATAAGAAGGCCACCTTAGTCAATAAGATGGCCGCTAAACCAGAAAGTTTTTATGAGAATAAGGATGAAGATCTAAAAGTAATTGATGCGTCCCCTATTAAATCTTTGTTTTGCATTATTAATATTGATAATGATGGGACTGGAGATGAGTCAACTTTAGTTAGAAGGTGTCCCAATGATTCGGAGTTTTTAGATCTTGATGCAAAAATTGATAAAAGTGGGATTGGAGAGGTCAAAACTTTAGATAGAAACTAACCCACTATCTTGGATTTCAAGGAATTTAATTATGATAATTGCTCTTTGATAGATTGTATTTCCTTATTGCAATCCGTGCTAAATTCTCCTCATGCTTATATTCAAAATAAAGCTTTTACTAAACATATCGTTGATGCTTTGATGCAATCTTATCAAGAAAAACTTGAGTTGGAAGTTTCTATCCCTAGAAAACTTTGTGATGAGTGGGAACCTACAATTAAAATAAAAAATTAAAGATCATGAATGCTATGTTTTGGGTGATTTGGGTGCTAGTGTTTCCATGATCCCAAAAACTTTGTGTGATTTGCTAGGTTTCTGTGAATTTGATGATTGGTCTTTAAACTTGCACCTTGCGGATTCCACCATTAAGAAACCTATGGGAAAGATTAATGATGTTATTATTGTTGCAAATAGGAATTATGTGCCTATAGATTTCATTGTTCTTGATATAGATTGCAATCCTTCATGTCCTATTATTCCTGGTAGACCTTTCCTTAGAACAATTGGTGCAATTATTGATATGAAGGAAGGGAATATTAGATTCCAATTTCCGTTAAGGAATGGCATGGAACATTTCCCTAGAAAGAAAATTAAATTACCATATGAATCTATTATGAGAGCCACTTATGGATTGCCTACCAAAGATGGTAATACCTAGATCTATCCTCGCTTTTATGCCTAGCTAGGGGCGTTAAATGATAGCGCTTGTTGGGAGGCAACCCAAATTTATTTTTTCCTTGCTTTTTGTTCCTGTTTAGTAATAAATAATTTATCTAGCCTCTGTTTTGGTTGTGTTTTTGTGTTTAATTAGTGTGTGTGCCAAGTAGAACCATTGGGAAGACTTGGGGGAAGTCTTCTTGATCTTGCTGTAAAAAACAGAAACTTTAGTGCTGACGAGAATTGCTGCCATTTTTTACTAGAGAGTGCTATTTAGTTAATTTGTTTTTATATGATTAATAGATAAATTCCTCACGTACAGCAATTTATTTTAGAATTTTTGGAGTTCTATAAGTATTCGAAACCTACAGATTACTACAGACTGTTCTGTTTTTGACAGATTCTGTTTTTCGTGTGTTGTTTGCTTATTTTGATGAATCTATGGCTAGTAATAGAGTTTATGAACCATAGAAAAGTTGGAATACAGTAGTTTTAACACCAATATAAATAAATAATGAGTTCATTACAGTACATTGAAGTGGTGGTTTGTTTTCTTTTACTAACGGAGCTCACGAAGATTTTCTTTTAAGTTTTGTGTTGTTAAGTTTTCATGTTTTGGGTAATGATTTGATGGATTATGGAACAAGGAGTGGAAAGAGCCTAATCTTGGGGATGCCCAAGGCATCCCAAGGTAAAATCCAAGGACAACCAAAAGCCTAAGCTTGGGGATGCCCCGGAAGGCATCCCCTCTTTCGTCTTCGTCCATCGGTAACTTTACTTGGAGCTATATTTTTATTTGCCACATGATATGTGTTTTGCTTGGAGCATCTTGTATGATTTGAGTCTTTGCTTTTTACATTACCACAATCATCCTTTCTGTAAACACCTTTTGGGAGAGACACACATGAATTGAAATTTATTAGAATACTCTATGTGCTTCACTTATATCTT
Organism: Triticum dicoccoides; assembly: GCF_002162155.2. Lineage (NCBI taxonomy): Eukaryota > Viridiplantae > Streptophyta > Magnoliopsida > Poales > Poaceae > Triticum > Triticum dicoccoides. The sequence goes on from NC_041382.1 coordinate 201,150,751, forward strand.
TTGAGTTGGATAATTTTTGCTCTAGTGCTTCGCTTATATATTTTAGAGCACGGCGGTGGTTCTATTTTATAGAAATAATTGATCTCTTATGCTTCACTTATATAATTATGAGAGTCCTTTATAAAATCATGGTAATTCACTTTGGTAATAAATTTTAAATGCTAAGAGAAGTTGGATGCGTGATAGATTGTTTTGAGATATAAAGGTGGTAATATTAGAAGTGTGCTAGTTGAGTAATTGTGAAATTGATGAATACTTGTGTTGAAGTTGGAAAGTCCTATAGCATGCACGCATGGTAAATGTTATGTGACAAATTTGAAGCATGGGGTGTTCTTTGATTGCTTTCCTTATGAGTGGCGGTCGGGGACGAGCGATGGTCTTTTCCTACCAATCTATCCCCCTAGGAGCATGCGCGTAGTGCTTGGTTTTGATGACTTCTGATTTTTGCAATAAGTATTTGAGTTTTTTATGACTAATGTCGAGTCCATGGTTTATACGCACTCTCACCCTTCCATCATTGGTAACCTCTTCGGTACCATGCATTGCCCTTTCTCACCTTGAGAGTTGGTGCAAACTTCGCCGGTGCATCCAAACCCGTGATATGATACGCTCTATCACACATAAGCCTCCTTATATCTTCCTCAAAATAGTCACCAGACCTACCTATTATGGCATTTCCATAGCCATTCCGAGATATATTTCCATGCAACTTTCCACCGTTACATTTATTATGACACGCATCATCATTGTCATATTGCCATGCATGATCATGTAGTTGACATTGTATTTGTGACAAAGCCACCATTCATAATTTTTCATACATGTCACTATTGATTCATTGCATATCCCGGTACACCACCGGAGGCATTCACATATTCATATTTTCTTCTAAGTATCGAGTTGTAATTCTTGAGTTGTAAGAAAATGAAAGTGTGATGATCATTATTAGAGCATTGTCCCAGTAAGGAAAGGATGATGGAGACTATGATTCCCCCACAAGTCAGGATGAGACTCCGGACGAAATAAAAGAGAAAAGAGGCCAAAAGAAAAAAAGATGGCCCAAATAAAAAAAGAGAAAAAATAATGAGAGAAAAAGAGAGAAGGGACAATGTTACTATCCTTTTTCCACACTTGCGCTTCAAAGTAGCACCACGATCTTCATGATAGAGAGTCTCTTATTTTGTCACTTTCATATACTAGTGGGAATTTTTCATTATAGAACTTGGCTTGTATATTCCAATGATTGGCTTCCTCAAATGCCCTAGGTCTTCGTGAGCAAGCAAGTTGGATGTACACCCACTTAGTTTCTTTGATGAGCTTTCATATATTTATAGCTCTAGTGCATCCGTTGCATGGCAATCCCTACTCCTTGCATTGACATCAATCGATGGGCATCTCCGTAGCCCATTGATTAGCCGCGGTAATGTGAGGCTTTCTCCCTTTTTGTCTTCTCACACAACCTCAATCATCATATTCTATTCCACCCATAGTTCTATGTCCATGGCTCGTGCTCATATATTGCGTAAAAGTTGAAAGAGTCTGAAAAGGCTAAGTATGAAACAATTGCTTGGCTTGTCATCGGGGTGATGCATAATGAGAGCATTTTGTGTGACGAAAGTGAAGTATCGACAAACTATATGAATTTGTAGGGATAAGTTTTCTTTGGCTATGGTATTTTGATAAAACATAATTGCTTGATTAGCATACTTGGAGTATTACTATTTTTATGTAAACGATAAACTTTTATCTTGAATCTTTCGGATATGAACATTCATGCCACAATAGAGAAAAATACATTGAAGAATATTCTAGAAATCATTCCACATCAAAAATTCTGTTTTTATCATTTACCTACTCGAGGACGAGAAGGAATTAAGCTTGGGGATGCTGATACATCTCCAACGTATCTATAATTTTTTATTGTTCCATGCTATTATATTATCTGTTTTGGATGTTAATGGACTTTTTTTTACACTTTTATATTATTTTTGGGACTAACCTGTTAACCGGAGGCCCAACCCAAATTGTTGTTTTTTGCCTATTTCGGTGTTTCGCAGAAAAGGAATATCAAACAGAGTCCAACCAGAATGAAACCTTTGGGAGCGTGATTTTTGGAACAAACGTGATCCAGAGGACTTGGAGTGGACGTCAAGCAACCAACGAGGCGGCCACGAGGCAGCGGGCGCGCCCTCCACCCTCATGGGCCCCTCGTGGCTCAACCGACCTACTTCTTGCTCCTATATATATTCACATACCACGAAAACATCCAGGAGCACCACGAGACCCTATTTCCACCGCCACAAACTTCTGTACCCAAGATATACCATCTTTGGGCCTTTTCCGGAGCTTCGCCGGAGGGGGCATTGATCACGGAGGGCCTCTACATCAACTCCATGGCCCCTCCGATGATGTGTGAGTAGTTTACCTCAAACCTTCGGGTCCATAGTTATTAGATAGATGGCTTCTTCTCTCTCTTTGTAACTCAATACAAAATTCTCCTCAATTCTCTTGGAGATCTATTCGATGTAATCTTTTTTTGCGGTGTGTTTGTCGAGATCTGATGAATTGTGGGTTTATGATCAAGTCTATATATGAACAATATTTGAATCTTCTCTGAATTCTTTTATGTATGATTGGTTATCTTTGCAAGCCTCTTCGAATTATCAGTTTGGTTTGGCCTACTACATTGATCTTTCTTGCAATGGGAGAAGTGCTTAGCTTTGGGTTCAATCTTGCGGGGCTCGATCCAAGTGACAGAAAGGGAAACGACACGTATTGTATTGTTGCCATCGAGGATAAAAAGATGGGGTTTATATCATATTGCATGATTTTATCCCTCTACATCATGTCATCTTGCTTAAAGCATTACTTTGTTCTTTGAACTTAATACTCTAGATGCATGCTGGATAGCGGTCAATGTGTGGTGTAATAGTAGTAGATGCTGGCAGGAGTCAGTCTACTTGTCATGGACGTGAGGCCTATATACATGATCATACCTAGATATTCTCATAATTATTCGCTTTTCTATCAATTGCTCGACAGTAATTTGTTCACCCACCATAATACTTATGCTATCTTCAGAGAACCCACTAGTGAAACCTATGGCCTCCAGGTCTATTTTCCATCATACAAGTTTCCAATCTATTTTATTTTGCAATCTTTACTTTCAATCTATATCATAAAAATACCAAAAATATTTATCTTATCATCATTATCTCTATCAGATCTCACTCTTGCAAGTGGCTGTGAAGGGATTGACAACCCCTTTATCGCGTTGGTTGCAAGGTTCTTATTTGTTTGTGTACGTACAAGGAGACTCACGCGTGGTCTCCTATTGTATTGATACCTTGGTTCTCAAAAACTAGGGGAAATACTTACGCTGCTTTGCTACATCACCCTTTCCTCTTCAAGGGAAAACCAACTCATGCTCAAGAGGTAGCACAAGCTGGTGTTGGTTCTCCTGCAAAAGGAGCGTGAACCGTTTAGGAATGTGTAGTCGACTAGATCTGGAGCTAAATGTAAGGTGGTAAAAGAATAATTACCAGTAGTCTAATCAATTTCATCGTGATCTGGTCCGTGTAAAAAACCTTATTTTCCTTGTCCCACTTGTAGCGGGCCCTAATGAAGTCATGCTCCAAGGGGTTGGTGAACTTCGCGAAGGGGTCTGGGATACCCGCGGCTTCATGTTCCGCTTCCTCCTTATCCCATATGGGCCTTTTACTGATGTAGCCCAGGCTTCCGAGGCGATGCTTCCCTGTGTTCCTTTGCTGAAGACTCTTGAATTTCGCAGCCTTAGCCTTGGCTGCCTCAGTAGCGCAAGTGTCCTTGAACTTTTTGAACTCCTCTTCCGTAAGTGTCGGATTTTCCTCCAGAATCTTGGACAAGGGTTCCTCAGCCTCAATAGCTCGTTTCACCCTCCCTTTCCAGGAGGCCAAATCATTGCTGAACATGCCCATGGCATGATTGTTAATCTTTTTCATCTTCGGATCGTCCCACGGTTGTTCTATGTTATCATCCTGGTCGGGGAACTTGAATCTCTTGTGTAACTTCGTCAGGAGCAACTGCATCAAATGTTCTTTACTCCTTAAGTCATCGTCGTTGATGCTCGCGCATTCCCGTAGGATGCATCCTACTTGGTTCCCATAGCACTTGCAAGGTTCTTCTAGCTCTAATGGCTCAAACTTGCCAAGTGCCATCTTTGTGATCACCAGTCGTCCAATCCCTAGTTTGTTAGGTTTTCGTATCCTCTGCTTCTTCTTTTCAGTAGCGGCATCGGCGCCGGTACCTTCCCCGCCGGTATATTCCCCGCCGGTACCTTCCCTGCTGGTCTCGGCGCGGCTGTCGGTGTCGGCGCCGTCGGTGTCGATGACGGCGTCAGTACCATCATCGAGGCTGACCTGCAAACCTTGACTTTGCAACAATCTCATCTTAGGAGTCAAATAGTCGAGGTACTCTTGTTCACCCTCATAATCCATCTCGTCTGCATCTTGGTCAGAAGGCCCAGTTTCTTCGTTGTTCAACATGTTTCCTATGATTAAGTCTCCTCGTTTAATTGTAAAACTATGAAAAAAATGAGAAATGACATAAAAAAGAAATCCATCTAGCACAAATCATGCCAAAATTCACGGAAAATTTCGGCATGACCTTTGCTAAAAAATGGACATATCGAGCACCTAAAATTCATCGAAATGGAAATGAATCAACATTCCGGAGTAACATAGGCCACTCGGATCATTTACCCTGCACATAATCATCATGTCCAAAACATCACTCGGATCACATCTGCCCTAACTAAATATATAACCTAATTAACCATCTACCCTAGCTAAAACCTAAGTAAATTAACCAAAAAACCTAGCTACCAGAGAGAGGAGGAGCGGTGGGGGGCTTACAGAGGGTGCAGGCCCAACGACAGCCGAGGTTGGGAGGGGTCAGGGTCGGGGTCGAGCGCCGAGGCTGGGGTCGGGGTCGGGGTCGGTCGGGGTCGGGGTCGGCGCCGGGGGCCGGGGCCGGAGCCGGCGCCGGGGTCGGTCGGGGGCGAGCGCAGAGGCACGGCGAGGGCAGGGCTCCGGCGGCGCGACGGGGAGGAGAGCGTGGGGATTTGGGGGAAAGGAGGCGGGATGAAGGGAGGAGCGGGGATTTTGGGGGTTAAGTGGGCATAACATAGCGCGTTTAGGCAAAACGCGCTATAGCTATTTCAGGTAGCTATAGAGCTTTCGTGTAGAAATCGCTACTGCTATCTTGACTAGCTTTAGCTCTTTTCTCACAAAAGCGCTGATGCTATAACCAGTACCTATATATAACAGTTTTCCTGTTTGTTTCCTTCTATTTTCTTTTTCTTTATTTTCTCTCACTTTTCTTTTCTTTTTTTCAAGAGTAGTGAACGAAGGGAAGGCGATATATATTGCATCATTTGACGGTTAAATATGTATACAAAATAGGAACATATACATTACTCCCTCCGCTCCCAAATATAGGGTGTATAGTTTTTGGCACGGAAATTAAAAAACACACGTGGAGAGAAAATTTCACAAGTTTTGGGCGAGATTACACATGACTAATTGACATGAGAAAATAAAGAAGCTTGCATAATATAAGAAAATGTAATCAAATCCCTAAAAACATTATCCAGACGAGTGGTGCAATGCAATACACCTTATATTTCGGATTTTTTTTCCCAAAAATCTATACACATTATATCAAGGAATGGAGGGAGTACATCATTCGACCCATGCATAATAATGGCTAAGTGTGTATACAAAATAGGAACATATATATTACATCATTTGACAGATAACATACGGTTCCTCAGCATTGATGTTTTCGTTTTTGAGTGAGCTTCTTTCCCTTCTTGTTCGTTGAAGAATAATTGAGCCCCTCATTGTGACTTCGCCTTTTCCATGGAGTACGAATTTTCTTAGGTAATGTAGTACTGATTCTTCTTTTGACATATACTTCATCATCATCGTCATCTTCCCTCATTGGGTTACCGTACTGATCGTAGTCTTCCTCGTTGGCAACTCCATCCATTCCAATGATGTTCCTTTTGCCTCTCCACACAACAACACGGTTGGGATTGCGCGGGTCGGTTATGAAGAAGCATTGTGTCACGTGCTTAGCGTGTACCTATGGCTCGTTTTTTGAGATAACGTTCACGGTAGTGCTCTTGGCGTCGGGTATAGTCATGGTAGTGAAATTCCGGTTTTCTCTTTCGACATTCTTAGCCCATCTAACATGGAACATCGTCGTGTTGTGCAGTCCAGAGTAGTCAATCTCCCAGATCTCCTCGACCCTTCCGTAAAATCTTTTAGTTGCACCATTGTCGCTACTGTTCATGCATTCCATTGTCACACCTGAGTTTTGATCATCACTGTCCATATATTTGACCTCCGTGTAGAACATGTATCCGTTGATATCGTATGCCAGATAGGTTACGAGGTTGGGCGAGGGGCCATGTGCTAAGGCGTATATGAGCAATCCGTCCTTAGAGCCCTCCTCTGGGGGATTAGCAATAATATGCTCTTTGAACCAATGCAGGAAAGTGGAGTTGTGCTCTCTAGTAACTTCGGCGTCCATCCTGCATACCCCCCGGCCACGATACTTGTCGGGACCCCGATTCTAAGTCACACCGATCTAGCATGTAACACCTCATATCACTTTGCGGCCTCACGCACGGTATCGCCACGGGTGTCGCCTTACCATGGCCCGGGACGTTTGCGCCTTTTGGCTCACGTATATGATAATGTCGCTAGCATCCATATGACAGAGAACCCGGGCCGACATGGCTAGTCGTGAACCCAAAGCGGCACAGACCTATGGAGACAGGCATACATGAATCACATCGAGCATGTCGGTCAACAGTGTATGAATCCAGGCTGTAGCACTGGGCTAACAGGACTCCGGAAGTCACCGCGTGACATTTCCCCGAAGGGACAGACATAGGAACGAAGTGGAACACATGCCGGCCAGTCAAGTGTTCTGAGCAGTAGTGCTGGGCTAGCAGGACTCCGGTGAACCAGGCTGTAGTGGACTACTATGGCTCAAGGAAGCACTAGACTACATTTCCCCATCAGAGAGGCTGCCAAAGACAAACAACTAGATTGTCGGATCCCACACATAGCAATACACATCACACGTACGCATAACATGCAAGTATGTGATGTACAACATGGCATCACAACATAACGCAATTCATATAGATAAAGGCTCAGAAGAGCCACATAGCATAAATAGAAACAGGGGTCACATGACCCATCATTTAGAGCATACAAGTAACGGAAGCATTACATGTCTGAGTACAGACAACTACAAAAGAAAAAGGCCGAGAAGCCTGACTATCTACAAGTCCCTCCAAGGTACAAGATCGTAGCTGAGGTAACAAGCTACTTGTCGAAGTCCAAGCGGTACTACTAGTGAGACAGATGTCTCATCTGCAAAACATAAATAAAGCAAACGTGAGTACAAGGGTACTCAGCAAGACTTACATCAGATCCTATCATACATGCATTTGTATCAAGAAGGTAATGTGGGGTTTAGTTGCAGCATGCCAGCTTTGACTCAGTGGCTATCCTGTTCTATGACAATGAGGAACTTCTTTGGGATGAGGCAGCGCACACGAGTCCACTAATCACCACATCAATACACTACTATGGATCCATCCTCTTCTCCTTACGAGAAGGCCATCCATAGCACTCACACTTGTCTTGAGCATTTTAGAGTATCCACTTAAAGTTGTCTATGTACCACGTAAGCATCCAAGAAGTCCATAACCGAGGACACGGCTATTCGAATAGATCATGATAACCCTGCAGGGGTGTACTTAATCACACACGCACTCACCACTTATCACCATATACCCGTCCTGTATCTCGGCAACCTTCAAGTGGAAGCCTGGCGAGGGTGTCGGCCACGACCTGACTAACCACACAAGACTCTAGTCCAGGTTTATCGCCTATTCTGGTTCCATCCGCAAGGAGATTCGGCCAAGGTTTCGCTCACGGCCCCAAACGATGTGTACAGGGTTCTCGAGACCACCATCCGGGTGCCACTCGGTACACCGAGCCACGTGTGCCAAGTCTGTCCCAAGTCCACCTTGCCGGGTGCCACTCGGTAGAAAAATAGCACTACCTACAAACACTAGAAACTATTGCAACTCCTGGACAGAGTTCAAGGCGGTTAATAAGTCGAGAGAGCTTGGAGCGCCCGGAGCCCAATGTGTGGTAGTAGCTAGTCATTGGACAACTTACACAGAACTCAGTTCTTAAGGACGGTCCCAATGAGACAACCCACCATGTACTCCTACATGGCCTCTCACTGCTACCTTTACCAAATCATGTTCACACGCTTAACTCTCATTACCAGAACATATCATAACATTCCAATTCATTCCCGATGAATCAGACCTGACACAACTCTAAGCAATAGCAGGCATGGCATGGTAGGAACACAACATGGCTCAAACAACTCCTACACATGCTAGTGGGTTTTAACTATTTACTGTGGCAATGACAGGTCATGCAGAGGAATGGGTTCAACTACCGCAGCATAAAGTAGCAGTTGAATCGTTGTTGTCCTAATGCAATAAATGAGAGCAGGAGCGAGAGAGTAGGATTTTATCGGAATGAACAAGGGGGGATTGCTTGCCTGGTAGATCAACAGGGGGGCACTGCTCCTCTAACAGGTACTCTGGAACACTCTCCGGAGCAGGACCTATCGAGAAGGAACGGTGTCGGAAATCAGAACACAAGCATATGCAACATTATGATGCATGAACATGGTAATGATGTTATGATTGCAATAATGCATCTAGCAACCATTTAAATGAAGTCCATATGGACCAAGGTTCATATGCAAACTCCATATTTAGCATTTAAAATGCCATTATCATGTTTTCACTTATATAGTGGTATAAGTTGGTTGAACATGCATGAAAGTGGTACAGATGGATAGATTGAATTTTCATAATAATTTTTCATATATAAATTATTTCAATCTGAGCTACGGTTGAATTTCTATGAATTTTTGAAGTTTTGAACATTTTCTGGAATTTCCTGTTTAAAAAATAATTCCAGAAAAAGAATAACTGCGTCAGCATGACATCATCACTACATCAGCGGGTCAACGTGGCTGTCCAGGTCAAATCTGACGTGTGGGGGCCACACGTCAGTGTCATGGTTAATTAACAGAGGGTTAATTAATCCTAACTACAAATTAGGGGGCACCGGGGCCCATCTGTCACTGACCCACACGGGTCAAACCTGGGTCAACTTGGGGGGTTAGACCCGGTCAACCCCACCGGCGTTTAGCCGCCGGTGAGGCCGAACGCGGCGGAGGGCTCGAGATCACCATTCTGGTGACCATTTGGGTGGCGGAGGCCACGGGCTAGGAGCCAGGGCTCGCCCGCATCGTTTGGAGCAAGCGGGGGCTGCGGGGTGCCTTGAGCTCGCCGGAGCAGAGCTCGTGGCGGCGGCCGGGCACGGCCCGAGCGGAAGCGAGCTACGGGGAACGGCAGGAACTGCGGAGGCCCTCTACGGCCTCCTGGCGTCACCAGGAGCACGGTGACGCGCGCGGGAGCGGCTGGCTCGGCCTCTGGCCACGGGGGCGCCATGGCTGGTGGTGATGAGGTCTCGGGCGCGGCAGCTGAGCTAGCTAGGCGGGGCAAATGAGCACGGGGAGGAGGGGAGAATGAAGTAGAGCTCACAGGGAGGTCGTAGACGTCGTCAGCGAGCTCGGGGACGCGCTGAGGTCGACGGTGCGGCGATGGGGATCCACGGCGGCCGGAGATGAAGACGACGGTGATGGAGGCGCTCTAGGGCCTCCCGAGGCGCGTGGCTCGACGGAGAGGTAGACGCAGACGTGGCGGAGCTTCTGGACACAACAGTGATGCGAGGGGAAGTCGGTGGCTACGGCAACGGCGAGCGGCAGCGACGGCAGCGCTCGGGCAGGTCGAGAGAGAGGGATCCAGGGAAGGAGGGAGAGCGAGAGTGAGTGAGATAGAGTCGAGGGGAGTGCGTGGCGTCGTCGGGGGCCTCCAGCAGTGAGCAGGGAAGTAGGAGGTGGCCGGCGCGTGCTCGCGCGCGGCGGCCACACGCGTTGTCCTCCTGCTGGAGGAAGATGACAGGGAAGCGGGGACAGGTGGGCTGGGCTGCACGGTGCTGGGCCAGCACAGGAGCTGGGCCGCAGGTAAGCACAGGTGGGTTTTTACCATTTCTGTTTCTTTTCTATTTATCTGCCATTTGTTTTGATTTGATAAAAATACCAAATCATTTTATTTAATTCTGACAATTTTTGCAGGGACCTAAGGGATTATTCCAAAGCCTCTCACCAAAATTCAGAATTATTGGACAATATTTCATATATATATAAATATTTATCCAACGCAAATAATTACTGGATTAACTCCAAATGTCCAAAATAAATATTTATGAGTTCCTTAAAATATTGGTTTGATTTTTACCTCTGACCAATATTTTCAGAGAGTAACACGAACATTTTCTTGGACCTTTTTGGAGAAATTTTTATCTGGATTATTTCTAGAAATGATTCTGAGGGTTTCACAAATCCCCATTTCAAATCTAAATGGAATTTAAACATGATGCACAAATGGCTAGCTGGTCTAGGTCATACCAGAACTAGGGATGTGACAACTTGCCCCCACTTGAAAAATTCTCGTCCCGAGATTCAGGGGTCGATGGAAAGAAGGTGGGGTACTCCAATCGAAGACAATCTTCTCGCTCCCAAGTAGCTTCCCTCTCAGAATGATGAGACCACTGAACCTTGAGAAACTTGATGTTCTGACGTCGAGTGACACGCTCTGCTTGATCAAGAATGCGAACAGGGTACTCTCGATATGTGAGGTTATCTTGGAGATCAAGCGTATCATGGTCCACTCCGCGGATGGAATCCGAGAAGCAATGCCTGAGTTGAGAGACGTGGAAAACATCATGAACTCAAAAAAGATGTGGTGGTAGTTCCAACTGGTAGGCAACCTCTCCTCGTTTAGCAAGAATGAGAAAGGGACCAATGTAAGGAGGAGCCAACTTGCCCTTGATACCGAATCGATGGGTACCCTTTAAAGGGGTAACCCGAAGGTAAGCTTTGTCACCAATTTCATAAGCCACTTCCTTATGACTACGGTCATACTGGCTCTTTTGACGAGATTGGGCTGTTTTCAAGTTCTCACGAATGATGCGAACTTGCTCTTCTGCCTCCTGGATCATATCCGGTCCAAATAATTGTCTTTCACCGGTTTCTGACCAGTTCAGAGGTGTTCGACATCTTCGTCCATACAGAACCTCAAAAGGAGCTTTCTTGAGGCTGGATTGGTAGCTGTTGTTATAAGCAAACTCGGCGAAGGGGAGAAACTTCTCCCAATCCATACCGAATGAGATAACACAAGCTCTAAGCATGTCTTCAAGAATCTGGTTGACCCTTTCACCTGACCACTTGATTGAGGGTGGAAAGCGGTACTGAAGGAAAGATGGGTGCCCATGGCAGTTTGGAAACTCTCCCAGAAATGAGAAGTGAAAAGACTACCACGATCTGAAGTGATCTCTAGTGGAACACCATGAAGTGACACTATTCGAGAAATATATAAGTCAGCGAGCTAACTAGCAGTGATACTCTCTCGAACAGGTAGGAAGTGAGCCACTTTGGAAAGACGATCAATGACTACGAAGATAGCATTATTCCCACTCTTGGTCCTGGGAAAACCGGTGATGAAGTCCATACCAACTTTATCCCATTTCCACTCAGGAATAGCTAAAGGTTGAAGGGTGCCAGCAGGTCTCTGATGCTCTGCCTTCACGCGATGACAAACGTCACAGTTAGCAATAAATTGAGCAATTTCTCTCTTCATCCTAGTCCACCAGAACCTCTGGCGTAGGTCCTGATACATCTTAGTACTACCGGGATGAATTGTGAGAGGAGATTCATGCGCCTCCTTAAGGATTAATTGTCGAAGATGTTGATTCTTGGGAACCACCAATCGACTCTCAAAGAAAACAACACCACGATCATCTATAGAGAAACTACCACCAACTCCTTTGTTAATGTTTCTCTTGATCCAGGAAATTCCCGTATCCTGCTTTTGAGCAGAGATGATTTGATCCACAAGAGTATGTTTCGCCAGCAAGGTAGAAAGGAATCCGTGAGGAGCAAGGTGGAGTTTAAGCTTACATAATTCCTCATGGAGAAGTGGTTGGCCCTGCTGCAACATGAGATTGTTGCAATAGGACTTACGACTTAGCACATCAGCCATGACATTCCCCTTGCCTGGGGTGTAGGTAATCCCTAAGTCGTAATCTGAGATCAACTCCAGCCAACGTCTTTGCCTAAGGTTCAAATCTGGTTGGGTGAAGATATATTTGAGACTTTGGTGATCGGTGTAAATCTCGCAACGTTTACCAAGAAGGTAATGTCGCCAGGTCTTAAGTGCATAGACTACGGCTGCAAGCTCTAGATCATGTGTAGGATAATTCTCCTCATGTGGATGCAACTGTCGAGATGCATAGGCAATCACATGGCGATCTTGCATAAGAATGCAAACTAGTCCCTGTCGTGAGGCATCACAATAGATAACAAAGTCCTTAGTGAAGTCCGGTGGCACAAGTATGGGAGCAGAAGTGAGGCGTCTTTTCAGTTCCTGAAAACTGTGCTTACACTATGGGGACCACTCAAACTTTTTATCTTTCTTGAGAAGTTCCGTGAGAGGTTTGGCCACTTTGGAGAAATTCTCAACGAAGCGGCGACAATAACTGGCTAGACCAAGGAAACTCCTAACTTGCTTAACTGTTTCAGGCGGAGTCCAATCAAGAACGGCCTGAACTCTTTCGGGATTGACAGCAATGCCCTTACCAGAGATTACATGGCCGAGATAGGTCACTTTTGGCAACCAAAATTCGCATTTGGAGAACTTGGCATGAAGGCGGTGCTCTCTGAGTTTTTCTAGCACAAGTCTAAGATGTTCGGCATGCTCTTCCTCGTTCTTCGAGTAAATAAGGATATCATCGAGGTAAACCACGATGAACTTATCTAAGTACTCCATGAAGATCGAGTTCATCAAGCGGGAGAATGTAGATAAAGCATTAGTTAGACCGAAGGACATGACGGTGTACTCACACTACTAGGAAAAGGCATGCTAGTGGCGCACCGAATTTTCCTTCTAATGGCGCACTATCGGTGCGCCACTGGCATCACGCCATTAGAATTAAATTCTAATGGCGCACCACCGGTGCGCCATTAGTATCTGGTGTTCTAATGGCGCACCACGTAGTGCACCGTTAGTATAGCCTGCAGTGCGCCATTAGAATGCCTCCCTGGGGGCCATATGTACCCATGTGCTTTGGCATTCTAATGGCGCACCAACAGTTAATGCGCCATTAGTGTGATGATCACAGTGCGCCATTAGTGTCTTGTGTGGTGCGCCATTAGTATGAATATTAGGTTTTTTTTTTTTTTGCTTTTCTGATTTTTGCACAGGTTACAAAATATATTATTGGACAGAATATAGATAGCAGCACACAGCAACATCAGATTCGTCGAATACAATAGAAGATTAGTCTCCGAATACAATTCATCATATTAGTCTCCGAATTCAAAAGACCGAACAAAGATAAAACATTACAAGTCTCAAGACCGCGAGTATCGAGTTTGTCAGAAGTAATACTAATCCTAACAAGTCCTACTAATCATCATCATACAACTTCTACTCGTTATTCATAACAAGTCATACGATCATCATCTTGATAGTCTTCGAACCAACCCTACTTAATTGTTCTTAGCACATGATCATCAATATTAGGCAGGACCTAAATACCCTATTTAAGCTAAAATAGCATAAAACAATATAGACCCTGACTCTCCATTATGGAGGATGGAGAACATCCTGTCTCCAATTCTTGCGCTTCGCTTCCTTTTGCTTCCAAGAAGCTCCTTACGATTGTCCATACATTTTTTCCATCCTTTGATTTTCATGTCTCTACTTCTTTTAGAAATCTCATATGGACAGTTGAGATTCGTAGGACGACCTGGCTGTATGTTCAAAACATTAGCACTACCTTTCAGATACATCATATGAGGCACACAATTCTCTGGGATTATCTATTGAAAAACATAGTAATAACTTCATAGTTAGCAATGATGTACTAGTTTTAGAAGTATGCAAAAGATGCACGGATGTCATAATAGTAAAAATCTTACCAGGGTATTTCCATGGTAGTTACCGTAGTTGAACACATGCACTAGTGGCACGTATTTACAATAATGTTGAGGAGTTTGTTTGTGGATAATGTAATTCTCAATGTCAGTACAAAATCTGACCAGATGATTTTTCTCCTTGTAAGTTGTTAATTCGGAGCCATCGGTGTAGTGGGTTTTGTCTACCATCTCCCGCACATTCTTTGAACAATAAAAATAAGCTGTCAATGGAAATAAGCTGTCAACTATTTTGAAATAAACAATATAAATTAGCTAGTAACTATGTTTGAGAAACTCACATAGCGGTAGAACTGGAGGCGTATCAACAAGGACCCAAATGTCCATATTGTCTTGGTTGATGTCCGGATTACCAAGATCCATGGTGACAAGCATACCCTCATCAAAACCATAAATCTTGCAAAATGCTTCCCAATTTTTGCAACCAAAATGGGTTACGCTCTCAGAATTATATAGATTTACTTCAAAGTCCACATCATGATGAGTCCTTAGGTGAATTTTCTTTGTTTCAGAAATTTCATGGTCTTCAAAATCCATCCTCTCCAAGACATAGCGTCTTGCATGGCATGGGATAAGCTATACTCGAATTGTAAAAGATGAAAATTACACGTTGAAATAGTTGAAGTCATGCTTAATTATGAAAATAACACTTGTCGTCGTTGTGTACCGTTTCAACTTCGAAGGTCTCCTCGAGCTTAATGCTGAAGCGCCGATCATCGTCCAGGTGAGGCATGTCGCATAGACCTCGATCATCGTGGCACCAGTCGCACTCTGCCGGGAGACTTTCGTCGTCCCTTTCGTCGTCCGATGATGATGACGACATATCCTACGTTCATAATTCAAAACTACATCATTTAGGGTTTGTCGACACCGAGGCATCCTAAAAGCTAAGCTTTTATCATTTAGGGTTTGTCGACGCTGAGGCACCCTAAAAGCCTAATCTTTCATCATTTAGGTTCTTATCGACCCCGAGGCACCCTAAAAGCCAAGGTTTTATCATTTACGGTTTGTCGACGTCGAGGCACCCTAAAAGCCTGAGCTTTCATCATTTAGGTTTTGTCGACGCCGAGGCACCCTAAAAGCCTAAGCGTACATCATTTAGGTTCTCATCGACACCGAGGCACCCTATAGAAGCGAAGTTAAGTTTTCATCATTTAGGGTTTATCGATGCCGAGGCACCCTAGGTTGGGCCTAATCACTTGGCACTAATCACTTGGCTCTATTGCCACCTATGTTGGGTTTATCATCTAGGGTTTATCGATGCTAACAAGAATTCTAAGTTGGGCCTAATCACTTGGCTCTATTGCCACCTATGGTTTAATGCAGCAAGAATGGTGGGGCAGTTGATCCTACTTAATTAAGTACTAAGATACCCCGGCCCATGCATTAGTAGCAAGTACCCCATATGTCCGATTTTTAGCAAAGTCATGCTAAAATTCACGGAAAATTTCAGCATGACCTTTGCTGAAAATAAGACATATGGAGTACCTGAATTTTTCGGAACGGAAGTTAATCGACATTCCGGCATACTCAAGGGCCTCTCGGGGTACCTGCAAAATCATCATGACACGATGGTCGGAGACAAAACCCAGCAAACTAGCACCACAATGTGCCTCTACTTTCATATGGATGAAAAGGCCACACACCATATGGTCCTCTGCTTTCATATGGACAAAAATCAGCTCAACTTATGTGAGCTTCCATTCCAGATCTAATAGGTCACCCAACAAAAAATCATGTTCACTAAGTCCACAAAAATGAATAGGTTCAGTAAACTTGAAGTACTCAACACTAAACATGGTTCAGAGCTCACTACACTACACTACACTACACTAGAACAAGCTCACTACACTACACTACACTACACATGCTTAAACTCTAAACATAAACAAACACCAGCAATGCAATATGTAAACTACCTCTGTTTCTAGGCAACAAGAGTTATCATCAATGCTTTTGAGTTTATTAAGTACCTTCAGTTCTGAGTTTTAAATGTCAAAAGAGCTTCACAGAATCTTGAATCCTCCAAATCACTCTTAACAGTTCTGCATTGCACAAAGGCAGCAATTAACAACACAACTAGGGAGTCTAGGACAATGCCACCAGATAGAATTTGAAGGAAAAACGTTCTTCCAGAACCTTCAAGCCACAATCATACATAGAGTGGCTAATCATATAAGCTATATTTAAATAAACATCAACTAAACTTGATGACAAGAAAAACTACAATCACATTGATACAAACTAGAGCATATAGCAATAGTAAATTGCTGCTCCATATAGCAATAGTAATGCACCTAATCAACATTGTAGAGCATCATGTTACAAACTTGTTCTGATCCTGCAAATTAATTGGGATGAAGAACTAGGGAGGGAGGGAATGGTAATGGTTCAGAGACGAACAATAGTAATGCTCCATATAGCAATAGTAATGCTCCATATGTTCTGATCCATATAGCAAGAAGAACTAGGGAGGGAGGGAATGGGGAGGAAGGGTGGAGAGGGAGGAAGGAGGAGAGGTACCTATAGCAAGAAGAACATGGTAGCAAAACATATAGTGAGAATTGCCATCTACCAGTCCTATGTGACTGAACCAAACATGCACAGCTTTCTTGCGCCATCATCATTTTTTTTAATTTTCATCATGAACTAATTAACACCCTCTGTGATGGTGTATTAGCATAGGCATAAGCTGCACTACAACTTGTTCATGCCGCCTCTTTGAACTATAAAACTCTGCACTAGTACTTTGGCATGGTGTCAGACTTTGTACATAAGTACATGACCCGTATGAGGAGTAGTTATCTCGATTGTGCAGTCACGAACATACAGAGCATTGCATGATTAAGACAACTAAATAAAAACACGGTACAAAAACATATACATAGAATTGCCATCCACCAGTCCCATGTCACTGAACATATATATGATGCACTTGCCTTAACACATATCTCCAAAAGGGACCTGAATCGAGCAACAACCAGCCTAGGGGGAGGAGGGGAATGGGGGGAGAGGTGAGGAATCACCTGTGGGATAACGGCAGGCTGCCGTAGGAGGGCGCCGGCGTTGAGGAGGCGACGGGCGGCGGTGCGTCGAGGAGGAGGCGGCGCGTCGAGGAGGAGGCGTGTCGAGGAGGAGGCGGCGCGTCGAGGAGGAGGCGGCGT
>NC_041382.1:201168569-201169156 GCF_002162155.2 Triticum dicoccoides
AAGGGGAGAGGGAGGCGGCGAGGGCGCGTGGGCGGCTGCGGCAGACGGAGGCGGCGGATGGCGGGGCGCGTGGGCGGCTGTGGCGGTGGCGGATGGCGGTGGTCGATCGAGGGGAATCTGGCAAGGGAGGGAGGGAGGACATAGTGCGAGGGCAGTAGGTGGAGTGGGGGGAGGGTTCTAATGGCGCACCACCCCCTCGTGCGCCATAAGTACGACTATTCTAATGGCGCACCACCCCTCGGTGCGCCATTAGAATTTTGTTTTAATCTAGCCCACTAGCCCTATCTACAACCTAACCCTATCTACAACAGAAGCCCCCCACTAGCCCGACTGGTTAGCACGCAACACACACACTAGGAGGTCCTGGGTTCGATTCCCAGGCCCCCCAATATTTTTTTATGCATTTTAAATGCTGTTTGATATTTATTTGTGTTTAAATATGTTCAAACTTGTTTAAATCATAACAGTAATATTTTTTATAAAAACAATAATAATTTTTTAAATAATATGTTCAAATTTGTTACTTGAAAATATCATCATCGGCGGCGGTGGAACGGGGGAGGGTGCGGGGGGAGCCCGTTGGCGGC
>NC_041382.1:201169456-201219822 GCF_002162155.2 Triticum dicoccoides
CGGGGGAGGGTTGCGGTGGGTCGTCGGCGGCGATGGAGCTAGCGGGGGAGGGTGCGGGTGGGATCGAGATGGAGGGGGATCGAGATCAAGATGGAGGGGGGAATCGAGATCGAGATGGAGATCGAGATCAAGTGTCCTCATGAATTCAAAAAGTGCCCATGAAATACAATCGAGAAATCAAGACTACGATTTAAATACAATCGATCTTAGCTAGCTATCTGTTCACAATCTTCTTGCCCATTAGTAGTTTTGCAAAAAAGTAATAAAATATATATATATATATATATATATATATACTAATGGCGCACCGGGTTATAGTGCGCCATTACTAGTTTAAACTAGTAATGGCGCACTGTGAAACGATGCGCCATTAGTAGTTTTGCAAAAAAAAGAATAATTTTTTTTACAGTAATGGCGCACTGTCTGCTTGGTGCGCCATTACTACTTAGAACTAGTAATGGCGCACTTCGAACTGATGCGCCATTAGTATGTATGGAAAAATGGAAAATTAATAATGGCGCATCACCAACCGGCGCCATTAGTGTCTTCCACACTAATGGCGCATCACCAACCGGTGCGCCATTAGTATATAGTAGTGGTGCACTGCTTCCATGGTGCGCCATTAGTATCAATCCTATCTATAGCCCTTTTCCTAGTAGTGTCATACTGGCCATAACGAGTGACAAAAGCCGTCTTAGGAATGTCCCCATTTCTGATCTTGATTTGGTGGTAGCCTAACCTCAAATCCATCTTGGAAAAGACTGAGGATCCAGCGAGCTGATCATACAAGTCGTTGATCCTGGGGAGCGGATACTTGTTCTTTATCGTGACCAAATTAACGGGACGATAATCTACAACCATCCGGTCCATACCATCCTTCTTCTTGACGAAGAGGACGGGGCAAGCCCAGGGAGAAGAACTAGGACGGATGAAAACCTTTTGCAAGGACTCATCAAGTTGTTTCTTAAGCTCAGCTAGTTCTAAGGGTGCCATCTTGTAAGGTCTCCTAGAGATTGGAGTGGTTCCTGGGATAAGATCTATGACAAATTCTACATCTCTGTCAGGTGCAATACCTGGCAGTTCCTCTGGAAAAACATCCGGAAAGTCACGAACTACCGGGATATCTTCAAGGTCAGGAAGAGGGTTGGCGTTAAGAGAATAGAGCTGATGCTTTGCAACTCTAGTGGAGACGGTGACTATCTTGCCAGATGGGTGTGTAAGCTGAATAGACCTAGTGTAACAATCAATCTTGGCATAATGAGCTTTCATCCAGTCCATACCCAAGATGATGTTAATATCTGTAGACTTGAGGGCTATAAGTGATGCAAGGAATACAACACTGTCAACAAGGATTTCATTACCATGGCTTATTCTGGTAGTTTGCCATCTAGACCCTGCAGTTTGGATTTCAAGTGGAGTTGGCATATCGCAAAATGACATGTCGTGCAAACGAGCATAGCCTTCATAAATGAAGGAGTGAGATGCTCCGGTATCGAACAGAACCGAAGCTGGATAGCAATTGACAAGGAGGGTACCAAGAACGACATCCGGATCATCATGAGTGTCTTTAGCTGAGACGTGATGCATACATCCACGTTCAGTGGGAGCTGACTTGACACTAATCATCTTGCGTGATGGCTTACCACGGCCAACAGACTTCTCAGGCTGGGGTGGAGCATAGTTGGTTTGAGAGCAGTCACGGGCATAGTGTCCTGGCTCTTCGCATGTGAAGCAAATCCCTGAAGTTGGACGTGGACCCGCATTGACAAGGGGTCTACCAATAGGTCTGGGTGGAGCATACTGCTGAATTGGGTGAGGTGCCACACAAGAAGGCCTCGGTGTATATCCGGGTGGAAGAGCGGAGTTCGAAACCCAAATCCGGCGCTTCTGCGAAGTAGAACCGGAAGAAGAACCCAAACCACGGGTGTGCTTATGAGACTCCTCATAGGTGAGCTGAGCTGTCTCTGCGTTAATGGCCTTGTTCACAAGAGCTTGGAATGTATTGCAATGGTGCAAGTGGAGATCACGACGCAACTTGGGGTTGAGACCCTTCCAGAACCTAGCCTGCTTCTTGGCGTCCGTGGACACTTCTTCTGTAGCATAGCGGGCGAGGTTCTCAAACTCTCTACTATAAGCATCAACAGCCATCTTACCCTGGGTGAAACTACAGAACTCTTCTCTCTTGCTGTCAATGAGAGCTAGAGGAATGTGATGCTCGCGAAAAGCCTCAGTGAAATCTCTCCAGGTCGGTATCTGGCCGGCTGGAAGCATAGCCTCATAGTTCCGCCACCAAAGACTAGCAGGACCTTCCAGGTGATATGCAGCATAGGTGACCTTGTCACCTTCAGCTACGTTCACAGAATGCAGCTTGTGAGCGATACTACGGAGCCAGTCATCTGCATCGAGTGGTTCAATGGAATGATGGAAGGTAGATGGTTTCAAACCAACGAAATCATAGATGGTCGCTGACTCTTTGCACTGGGGTGCGGTGTTCTCCTCGATACGTGCTAACAAGCGGTTAGACTCATGCTTGTTCCTCTCCATCTCTAGCATGAACTCTGTCAATGAAGACTGGTCGGGAGGATCCTCATCCCTACCATCTCCGTGGTTCTGGCTACGAGCAACAGAACTTCGGTTAACCGGCAACATCCTGAAGAACGAAACCAAGGAAAACAAGGATGGATTCAGCATCAACTATAGGATGCAGAAGATAGCACAGGAATTTAGTATCTCTCAAACTCCTAGGACAATTCCGGCAGCATAACGGCAGTAAAATGCTCAGAATGAGACATCCTGCAAACGATGGGGTAGTACCATACTCAACATCATCACTCAAGGTTCTGAGACATTACTAAACAGACTACACCGGAGGTACTCGAACTGGGATATGACTCTGATCAACTAATCCTAAGAGACTATGGAGTAGTAACATGTGATCCTGATAGACAGAAGAGAAGCCTAGTTCCTTAACCCCATAGGAAAGATAGGATGACTCAGATCAAAAGGCATGAGGTATAAGGAGTAAAAGAGCCTTACGTTCCCTTCCACAATCAATTCCCTTCCATAACTAAAGAATTTCTAGACTCAACTTCGACCAGGTTGGCTTGGAAATCCTACGGCAGTCAGGCTCTGATACCAAAGCTATCGGGACCCCGATTCTAAGTCACACCGATCTAGCATGTAACACCTCATATCACTTTGCGGCCTCACGCACGGTATCCCCACGGGTGTCGCCTTACCATGGCCTGGGACCGTATGCGCCTTTTGGCTCACGTATATGATAATGTCGCTAGCATCCATATGATAGAGAACCCGGGCCGACATGGCTAGTCGTGAACCCAAAGCGGCACAGACCTATGGAGACAGGCATACATGAATCACATCGAGCATGTCGGTCAACAGCGTATGAATCCGGGCTGTAGCACTGGGCTAACAGGACTCCGGAAGTCACCGCGTGACATTTCCCCGAAGGGACAGACATAGGACCGAAGTGGAACACATGCCAGCCAGTCAAGTGTTCTGAGCAGTAGTGCTGGGCTAGCAGGACTCCGGTGAACCGGGCTGTAGCGGACTACTATGGCTCAAGGAAGCACTAGACTACATTTCCCCATCAGAGAGGCTGTCAAAGACAAACAACTAGATTGTCGGATCCCACACATAGCAATACACGTCACACGTACGCATAACATGCAAGTATGTGATGTACAACATGGCATCACAACATAACACAATTCATATAGATAAAGGCTCAGAAGAGCCACATAGCATAAATACAAATAGGGGTCACATGACCCATCATTCAGAGCATACAAGTAACTGAAGCATTACATGTCTGAGTACAGACAACTACAAAAGAAAAAGGCCGAGAAGCCTGACTATCTACAAGTCCCTCCAAGGTACAAGATCGTAGCTGAGGTAACAAGCTACTCGTCGAAGTCCAAGCGGTACTACTAGTGAGACAGATGTCTCATCTGCAAAACATAAATAAAGCAAACATGAGTACAAGGGTACTCAGCAAGACTTACATCAGATCCTATCATACATGCATTTGTATCAAGAAGGTAATGTGGGGTTTAGTTGTAGCAAGCCAGCTTTGACTCAGTGGCTATCCTGTTCTACGACAATGAGAAACTTCTTTGGGATGAGGCAGCGCACACGAGTCCACTAATCACCACATCAATACACTACTATGGATCCATCCTCGTCTCCTTACGAGACGGCCATCCATAGCACTCAACCTTGTCTTGAGCATTTTAGAGTATCCACTTAAAGTTGTCTATGTACCACGTAAGCATCCAAGAAGTCCATAACCGAGGACACGGCTAATCGAATAGATCATGATAACCCTGCCGGGGTGTACTTCATCACACACGCTCTCACCAGTTATCACCATATACCCATCATGTATCTCGGCAACCTTCGAGCGGAAGCCTGGCGAGGGTGTCGGCCACGACCTGACTAACCACACAAGACTCTAGTCCAGGTTTATCGCCTATTCATGTTCTATCCGCAAGGAGATCCTGCCGAGGTTTCGCTCACGGCCCCAAACGATGTGTACAGGGTTCCCAAGCCCACCATCCGGGTGCCACTCGGTACACCGGGCCACGTGTGCCTAGTCTGTCCCAAGTCCACCCTGCCGGGTGCTACTCGGTAGAAAAATAGCACTACCTACAAACACCAGAAACTATTGCAACTCCTGGACAGAGTTCAAGGCGGTTAATAAGTCGAGAGAGCTTGGAGCGCCCGGAGCCCAATGTGTGGTAGTAGCTAGTCGTTGGACAACTTACACAGAACTCAGTTCTTAAGGACGGTCCCAATGAGACAACCCACCATGTACTCCTACATGGCCTCTCACCGCTAACTTTACCAAATCGTGTTCACACGCTTAACTCTCATTACCAGAACATATCATAACATTCCAATTCATTCACGATGAATCAGACATGACACAACTCTAAGCAATAGCAGGCATGGCATGGTAGGAACACAACATGGCTCAAACAACTCCTACACATGCTACTGGGTTTTAACTATTTATTGTGGCAATGACAGGTCATGCAGAGGAATGGGTTCAACTACCGCAGCATAAAGTAGCAGTCGAATCATTGTTGTCCTAATGTAATAAATGAGAGCAGGAGCGAGAGAGTAGGATTTTATCGGAATGAACAAGGGGGGATTGCTTGCCTGGTAGATCAATAGGGTGGCACTGCTCCTCTGACAGGTACTCTGGAACACTCTCCGGAGCAGGACCTATCCAGAAGAAATAGTGTCGGAAATCAAAACACAAGCATATGCAAGATTATGATGCATGAACATGGTAATGATGTTATGATTTCAATAATGCATCTAGCAACCATTTAAATGAAGTCCATATGGACCAAGGTTCATATGCAAACTCCATATTTAGCATTTAAAATGCCATTATCATGTTTTCACTTATACAGTGGTATAATTTGGTTTAACATGCATGAAAGTGGTACAGATGGATAGATTGAATCTTTCTGATAATTTTTCATATATAAATTATTTCAATCTGAGCTACGGTTGAATTTCTATGAATTTTTGAAGTTTTGAACATTTTCTAGAATTTCCTGTTTAAAAAATAATTCTAGAAAAAGAATAACTGCGTCAGCATGACATCATCACTACATCAGCGGGTCAACGTGGCTGTCCAGATCAAATGTGACGTGTGGGGGCCACACGTAAGTGTCATGGTTAATTAATAGAGGGTTAATTAATCCTAACTACAAATTAGGGGGCGCCGGGGCCCATCTGTCACTGACCAACATGGGTCAAACCTGGGTCAACTGGGGGGTTAGACACGGTTAACCCCACCGACGTTTAGCCGCCGGCGAGGCCGAACGCGGTGGAGGGCTCGGGATCACCATTCCGGTGACCATTTGGGCGGCGGAGGCCACGGGCGAGGAGCGAGGGCTCGCCCGCATCGTTTGGAGCAAGCGGGGGCTGCGGGGTTGGCTTGAGCTCGCCGGAGCAGAGCTCGCGGCGGCGGCCGGGGCACAGCTCCGAGCGGAAGCGAGCTACGGGGCACGGCAGGAACTGCGGAGGCCCTCTACGGCCTCCTGGCGTCACCAGGAGCACGGTGACGCGCGCGGGAGCGGCTGGCTCGGCCTCTGGCCATGGGGACGCCATGGCCGGCGACGATGAGGTCTCGGGCGCGGTAGCTGAGCTAGCTAGGTGGGGTAAACGAGCACGGGGAGGAGGGAGAACGAAGTAGAGCTCACGGGGAGGTCGTAGACGTCGTCAGCGAGCTCGGGGACGTGCTGAGGTCGACGGTGCGGCGATGGGGATCAACGGCGGTCGGAGATGAAGACGACGGTGATGGAGGCGCTCCAGGGCCTCCCGAGGCGCGTGGCTCGAGGGAGAGGTAGACGCAGACGTGGCGGAGCTTCTGGACACAACAGCGAGGCGAGGGGAAGTCGGTGGCTACGGCAACGGCGAGCGGCGGCGACGGCAGCGCTCGTGCGGGTCGAGAGAGAGGGATCCAGGGGAGGAGGGAGAGCGAGAGAGAGTGAGATAGAGTCGAGGGGAGTGCTTGGCGTCGTCGGGGGCCTCCAGCAGCAAGCGGGGAAGCAGGAGGTGGCCGGCGCGTGCTCGCGCGCGGCGGCCACACGCGCTGTCCTCCTGGCGGGAGGAAGACGACAGGGAAGGGGGGACAGGTGGGTTGGGCTGCTGCTGGGCTGCACAGTGCTGGGCCAGCACAGGAGCTAGGCCGCAGGTAAGCACAGGTGGGTTTTTACCATTTCTGTTTCTTTTCTATTTATCTGCCATTTGTTTTGATTTGATAAAAATACCAAATCATTTTATTTAATTCTGACAATTTTTGCAGGGACCTAAGGGATTATTCCAAAGCCCCTCACCAAAATTCAGAATTATTGGACAATATTTCATATATATAAAAATATTTATCCAACGCAAATAATTACTGGATTAACTCCAAATGTCCAAAATAAATATTTATGATTTCCTTAAAATATTGGTTTGATTTTTACCTCTGACCAATATTTTCAGAGAGTAACATGAACATTTTCGTGGACCTTTTTGGAGAAATTCTTATCTGGATTATTTCCAGAAATGATTATGAGGGTTTCGCAAATCCCCATTTCAAATTTAAATGGAATTTAAACATGATGCACAAATGGCTAGCTGGTCTAGGTCATACCAGAACAAGGGATGTGACAATACTTCTTTGCGATAACTTCTTTGTGCAGTACCACGAAAGGATCTACCTCGTCTAGGTGTTGTGGCACTACCAAGTTTGCTCTGTCAAAGTCGCTGTGTCGATCTGAGTATGCCACGTGCAGTTACCTGCGACCGTTGGAGTGACCTTCTCCTTCGAGCCTCCCATCGTGCTTGTTAACGGGCAAACCAACAATAACACCAGGCGGCTGGTTTGCGCCATATAGAAAATTCTTGCAGAAAGAGATGCACTCTTGTGTCAGATAGCCCTGGACGATGCTACCATCCAGACAGGACATGTTACGAATGAATCCTTTGATGATCACATTCATCCTCTCAAACGGCATCATGTTTTGCAGAAATGATGGCTCCAGGTCTATTATGTCGTCCACAATATGGACACACAGATGCACCATCACGTCAAAGAACACGGGCAGGAAGTACATCTCAACCTCATTCAGTATCACAATGATCTCTTCCTGTAGCCTTCGGAGCTGCTTCACACTGAGCGACTTTCGAGAGATGATGTCGAAAAAGTTACAGAGACCAAGCCCGTCACGGACGTGCTTGTCCATTATCCCTCTAAGGGCAATAGGTAGTATCTACGTCATCATCACATGACAGTCATGGGACATCATGCCTCTGAACCTTTTTTTGTCCGTGTCTAGATATCTGCTTATCTCGCCACAGTAACCGAAACTAACTTTGTCTCCAGTAAGGCACTTAAAGAATTGATCGATCTTAGCTTGACTTAAGGTGAAGCAAGAAGGTGGGCAATAATCCTATTTCTTTATTTTCTTGCCCTTCTTCTCCCGCGCCTCTGTCTCCGTCTCTGTCTCGTCTGACTTTTTACGGGGCGGCATATGCAGATCTTCCCTGATATTCAAATCTTGCAAGTC
This sequence comes from Triticum dicoccoides, assembly GCF_002162155.2. Classification (NCBI taxonomy): domain Eukaryota; kingdom Viridiplantae; phylum Streptophyta; class Magnoliopsida; order Poales; family Poaceae; genus Triticum; species Triticum dicoccoides. The sequence continues at coordinate 201,177,553 of NC_041382.1, forward strand.
TTTTCTTGCATTCGGCCCATCCTTGGTCTTATCCAGCATGTTCATCAGTGTCGCGAGCAAGCTCTCAAGGACATTCTTACAGATATGCATTTGATCAAGGAAATGAGGTATATCAAGTTTGTGCCAGTACTCCAAGTCCCAGAACACAGACCTCGTCTTCCGTACCTTCAGCAGCGGCTCTGGCACCTTTTTCATCGTCTTTCCTGGTGTGGGGCACTCGTTCTAGTTTTTCAACAGCTCATCGATTTCGGCACCGCTCCGCTTACGTGGAGGTCCTCGATGCTTAGCGTTACCATTGAATAGATCTCCATGATTTCTCCACGGGTCGTCATGTCCGAGCCATCTTCGATGCCCCATGTACATGATTTTCCCAGACCCGCCATCTTTCCTTGACGTTAGCTACTAAGATGTTGTATCATCCATGCACCGCGTGCATCCGCAATATCCATGGCACACCTGGCCTGCGACATATCCGTAACCGAGATAGTCGTGCACCGTCGTGATTAGCGCGACTCTCATATAGAAATGCTCGCCTTTGCTGGTGATACGTCCATTTTGCATCATGCTTTTATATCGATATTTATTGCATTATGGGCTGTTATTACACATTATGTCACAATACTTATGCCTATTCTCTCTTATTTTACAAGGTTTACATAAAGAGGGAGAATGCCGGCAGCTGGGATTCTGGGCTGGAAAAGGAGCAAATATTAGAGACCTATTATGCACAGCTCCAAAAGTCCTGAAAATTCACGGAAGTCAATTTCAGAATATATAATAAATATTGAGCGCAAGAAGTTCACCAAGGGGCCACACCCTGCCCACGAGGGTGGGGGCGCACCCTACCCCCTGGTCGTGCCCCCTACCTCGTGGGCCCCCTGGTGGCCCTCCGATGGCCATCTTCTGCTATATGGAGTCTTTCAATGAGAAAAAAATCATAATCCATCTCCCCGGACGAGACTCCGCTGCCACGAGGCGGAACCAATCTAGGGCTCTAGCGGAGCTGTTCTGTTGGGGAAACTTCCCTCCGAGAGGGGGAAATCATCGCCATCATCATCACGAACGTCCTCTCATCGGGAGAGGGCAATCTCCATCAACATCTTCACCAGCACCATCTCCTCTCAAAACCCTAGTTCATCTCTTGTATCCAATTCTTGTCTCCAAGTCCGGGATTGGTACCTGTGGGTTGCTAGTAGTGTTAATTACTCCTTATAGTTGATGCTAGTTGGTTTATTTGGTGGAAGATCATATGTTCAGATCCTATATGCATATTAATAACCCTCTAATTATGAACATGAATATGCTTTGTGAGTAGTTATGTTTGTTCCTGAGGACATGGGAGAAGTCTTGCTATTAGTAGTCATGTGAATTTGGTATTCATTCGATATTTTGATAAGATGTATGTTGTCTCTCCTCTAGTGGTGTTATGTGAACATTGACTACATGACACTTCACCATTATTTCGGCCTAGAGGAAGGCATTGGGAAGTAATAAGTAGATGATGGGTTGCTAGAGTGACAGAAGCTTAAACCCTAGTTTATGCGTTGCTTCATAAGGGGCTGATTTGGATCCATATGTTTCATGCTATGGTTAGGTTTACCTTAATACTTTTGTTGTAGTTGCGGATGCTTGTAATAGAGGTTAATCATAAGTGGGATGCTTGTCCATGTAAGGACAGTACCCAAGCATTGGTCCACCCACATACCAAATTATCAAAGTACCGAACACGAATCATGTGAACGTGATGAAAACTAGCTTGACGATATTCGCATGTGTCCTCGGGAGCGCTTTCCATCATATAAGAGTTTGTCCAGGCTTGTCCTTTGCTACAAAAAGGATTGGGCCACCTTGCTGCACTTTATTTACTTTTGTTACTTGTCGCTCGTTACCAATTATCTTATCACAAAACTATCTGTTACATATTATTTCAGTGCTTGCAGAGAACACCTTGCTGAAAACCGCTTATCATTTCCTTCTGCTCCTCGTTGGGTTTGACACTCTTACTTATCGAAAGGACTACGATAGATACCCTATACTTGTGGGTCATCAAGACTCTTTTCTGGCGCTGTTGCCGGGGAGTGAAGCGCCTTTGGTAGGTGGAATTTGGTAAGGAAAAATTTATATATTGTACGTAAATTTACTGTCACTTGTTACTATGGAAAGTAATCCTCTGAGGGGCTTGTTCGGGATATCTTCACCCAGACCAGTAGAGCAAAGAGTTGCTCCTCAACCTACTAAACCTACTGAAAATGAAAATGTCTGCTTTGAAATTCCTTCGAGTATGATAGAAAAACTGCTAGCTAATCCTTTTACAGGAGACGGAACGACGCATCCTGATGAGCACCTAATATATGTGGATGAAGTTTGTGGATTATTTAAGCTTGCAGGTGTACCCGGAGATGTTATTAAGAAGAAGGCCTTCCCTTTATCTTTGAAGGAAGATGCATTGACATGGTATAAACTATGTGATGATACGGGGTCATGGAACTTCAAACGATTGAAATTGGAATTTCATCAGAAGTTTTATCCTATGCATCTTGTTCATCGTGATGGCAATTATATATATAATTTCTAGCCTCGTGAAGGAGAAAGCATCGCTCAAGCTTGGGGGAGGCTTAAAACAATGTTATATTGATGCCCCAATCATGAGCTCTGAAGAGAAATGATTATTCAAAATTTATAGGCTCGGCTTTCTGATAAAAATCACACCATGCTCGATACTTCTAGTGCTGGCCCTTTTATGACGAAGACTATTGAATTCAAATGGGATTTATTGGAAAGAATTAAATGCAACTCTGAAGATTGGGACCTCGAAGAAGGTAAGGACTCGGGTATGACACCTAAGTTTGATTGTGTTAAATCTTTTATGGATACCAATGTTTTCCATAAATTTAGCACTAGATATAGACTTGACTCTGAGACAGTAGCTTCTTTCTGTGAATCGTTTGCTACACATGTTGATCTCCCTAGGGAGAAGTGGTTTAAATATCATCCTCCCATACAAGTAAATGTAGCAGCACCTATTAAAGTTGAAGAAAAGACCATCACTTATAATGATCCTATTGTTCCTACTTCTTATGTTGAGAAACCACCTTTTCCTGTTAGGATAAAAGATCATGCTAAAGCTTCAACTATGGTTCGTAAAAGCAATATAAAACTTATACACCTCCTAAGCAAATTAAAGTTGAACCTAATATTTCTATTGTTAAAGATCTCTTGTCTGATAATATTGATTTGCATGTTATTCATTTCCTTGATGAGACTGCTAGAATTGCTAAACCTTGTGGTAAAGATGAAAACAGACTTGTGGTAGGCATGCATGTTATTTCTGTTAAAATAGGAGATCATTCTTATCATGGCTTATGTGATATGGGTGCTAGTGCTAGTGCAATACCTTACGACTTATACAAAGAAATTATGCATGATATTGCACCTGCTGAGATAGAAGATATTGATGTCACAATTAAACTTGCCAATAGAGATACTATTTCACCAATGGGGATTGTTAGAGATGTTGAAGTCTTGTGCGGGAAAACTAAATATCCTGCTGATTTTCTTGTTCTTGGTTCCCCACAAGATAGCTTTTGTCCCATTATATTTGGTAGACCCTTCTTGAACACAGTTAATGCTAAGATAGATTGCAAAAAGGATGTTTTTACTATTGGTTTAGGTGATATGTCTCATGAATTTAATTTCTCTAAATTTCATAGACAACACCGTGAAGAGGAATTGCCTAGTAAAGATGAAATTATTGGTCTTGCTTCTATTGCCGTACCTCCTAGTGATCCTTTAGAACAATATTTGCTGGACCATGAAAATGATATGTTTATGAATGAAAGAAGGGAAATAGATGAAGTATTCTTTAAACAGGAACCCATCCTGAAACACAATTTGCCTGTTGAAATCCTAGGGGATCCTCCTCCACCCAAGGGTGATCCCGTGTTTGAGCTTAAACCATTACCTGATACTCTTCAATATGCTTATCTTGATGAGAAAAAGATATATCCTGTTATTATTAGTGCTAACCTTTCAGAGCATGAAGAAGAGAGATTATTGAAAACTCTGAAGAAGCACCATGCTGCTATTGGATATATTCTTGATGATCTTAAGGGCATTAGTCCCACTCTGTGTCAACACAAAATAAATTTGGAGGAAGATGCCAAACCAGTTCATGATCATCAACGACGGCTGAATCCTAAGATGAAGGAAGTGGTAAGAAAGGAAATACTAAAGCTTCTTGAGGCAGGTATAATTTATCCCATTGCTGATAGTCAGTGGGTAAGTCCTGTCCATTGTGTCCCTAAGAAGGGAGGTATTACTGTCGTTCCTAATGATAAAGGTGAGTTGATCCCGCAAAGAATTATTATAGGTTATAGGATGGTAATTGATTTCTGCAAATTAAATAAAGCTACTAAAAAGATCATTACCCCTTACCTTTTATCGATCAAATGCTAGAAAGATTATCCAAACATACACATTTTTGCTTTCTAGATGGTTATTCTGGGTTCTCTCAAATACCTGTGTCAGCCAATGATCAATCAAAGACTACTTTTACTTGCCCTTTTGGTACTTTTTCTTATAGATGTATGCCTTTTGGTTTATGTAATGCACCTGCTACCTTTCAAAGATGCACGATGGCTATATTCTCTGACTTTTGTGAAAAGATTTGTGAGGTTTTCATGGACAATTTCTCCGTCTATGGATCCTCTTTTGATGATTGCTTAAGCAATCTTGATCGAGTTTTGCAGAGATATGAAGAAACTAACCTTGTCTTGAATTGGGAGAAGTGCCACTTTATGGTTAATGAAGGTATTGTCTTGGGGCATAAAGTTTCTGAAAGAGGTATTGAAGTTGATAAAGCTAAAGTTGATGCTGTTGAAAAGATGCCATGTCCCAAGGACATCAAAGGTATAAGAAGTTTCCTTGGTCACGCCAGTTTTTATAGGAGGTTCATTAAGGACTTCTCGAAAATTTCTCGGCCTCTGACTAATTTATTACAAAAACATATACCATTTGTCTTTGATGATTATTGTGTAGCAGCATTTGAAATACTTAAGAAAGCATTGATCTCTGCACCTATTGTTCAGCCACCTGATTGGAATTTACCCTTTGAAATTATGTGTGACTCTAGTGATTATGATGTAGGTGTTGTTCTAGGGCAAAGAGTTGATAAGAAATTAAATGTTATTCAATATGCTAGTAAAACTCTAGACAATGCCCAGAGAAATTATGCTACTACTGAAAAAGAATTCTTAGCAGTTGTATTTGCTTGTGATAAGTTCAGACCTTATATTTTTGATTCTAAAGTAACTATTCACACTGATCATGCTACTATTAAATATCTCGTGGAAAAGAAAGATGCTAAACCTAGACTTATTAGATGGGTTCTCTTGCTACAAGAATTTGATTTGCATATCATTGATAGAAAGGGAGCTGAGAACCCCGTTGCAGACAACTTGTCTAGGTTAGAAAATGTTCTTGATGACCCACTACCTACTGATGATAGCTTTCCTGATGAACAATTAAATGTCATAAATGCTTCTCATACTGCTCCATGGTATGCTAATTATGCTAATTACATCGTTGCTAAATTTATACCACCTAGCTTTACATACCAGCAAAAGAAAAAGTTCTTCTATGATTTGAGACATTACTTTTGGGATGACCCACATCTCTATAAAGAAGGAGTAGATGGTGTTATTAGACGTTGTGTACCTGAGCATGAGCAGGAATAGATCATACGCAAGTGTCACTCCGAGGCTTATGGAGGACACCACGTTGGAGATAGAACTGCACATAAGGTATTGCAATCCGGTTTTTATTGGCCTACTCTCTTCAAGGATGCCCGTAAGTTTGTCTTGTCTTGTGATGAATGTCAAAGAATTGGTAATATTAGTAGACGTCAAGAAATGCCTATGAATTATTCACTTGTTATTGAACCATTTGATGTTTGGGGTTTTGATTATATGGGACCTTTTCCTGCCTCTAATGGATATACACATATTTTAGTTGTTGTTGATTATGTTACTAAGTGGGTAGAAGCTATTCCAACTAGTAGTGCTGATCATTACACTTCTATTAAAATGTGTAAAGAAGTTATTTTTCCAAGGTTCGAAGTTCCTAGATATTTAATGACTGATGGTGGTTCACATTTTATTCATGGTGCTTTCCGTAAAATGCTTGCTAAATATGATGTTAATCATAGAATTGCATCTCCTTATCACCGACAGTCTAGTGGTCAAGTAGAATTGAGTAATAGAGAACTCAAATTAATTTTGCAAAAGATTGTCAATAGATCTAGAAAGAATTGGTCCAAGAAACTTGATGATGCATTATGGCTTATAGAACTGCATATAAAAATCCTATGGGTATGTCTCTGTATAAAATGGTTTATGGAAAAGCATGTCACTTACATCTCGAACTAGAACATAAGGCTTAATGGGCTATTAAAGAGCTCAATTATGATTTCAAACTTGTCGGTGAGAAGAGATTATTTGACATTAGCTCACTTGATGAATGGAGAACCCAAGCCTATGAGAATGCCAAATTATTTAAAGAAAAAGTTAAAAGATGGCATGACAAGAGAATACAAAAGTGTGAGTTTAATGTAGGTGATTATGTATTACTATACAACTCTCGTTTAAGATTTTTTGAAGGAAAACTTCTCTCTAAATGGAAGGTCCTTATGTTATCAAGCAGGTCTATCGTTCCGGTGCCATAAAGATCAACAACTTCGAGGGCACAAATCCGAAGGTGGTGAATGGATAAATAATTAAACATTATATCTCAGGTAATCCTATAAATGTTGAAAACAATGTGATTGAAACCGTAACCCCGGAGGAATACATAAGGGACACTTTCCGGAACGTTTCAGACTCCAAAAAGGAATAGGTATGTGGTACGGTAAGTAAACTGACTCCAAAATAGTTCTGAAGGCAATTTTCTTCCGTTTTGGAATATTTAGAAAAATAGAAAAATAAGAAGCAATCCGGGAAGGACACGAGGGCTCCACGAGGGTGGAGGGCACGCCCCCTACCTCGTGGGCACCTTGTGTGCTCTCCGGACTCTGTTTTCGTACACGACATGTATTTTGGTCGGTAAAAATTCATTATATAACCTCCCGAAGGTTTTGACCACCGTATCACGCAAAATCTCCTGTCTTTGTTTCAAGCTGTTTTTCTGATAGATCCAGGTCGTCATGTCGTCTTCAAGTGCCCCCAAGGACTAGTTCTTCGAGAAGGTCATCAACCCCTACCTCGCGGAAGTGCTGCAACACCCTCAAACCATTGAGATGCATGATGGGTTGTTGCACATCCGCGATGCTGAGGGACCAAGGAAGACCAGAAGCACGGAGGCAAGGCTCGAGGCATTTGAGCAAGAAGTTTTCAAGTGTCAGGAGATGGTGGAGCGTGGACTTGATTCCAATCACATTATGATCACGGAGTTCACCAACAACCACAAGCTGGACGTCAAGGACATTGGGGAGGCCATCTTCAAGCTTCATGAGAAAATCGAGCACCTCCAAGCCCAGATCTATGACCTGCAAAATCAAAACTATGAGTATGAATATAGATTCAAGAGGATGAGTTTGGTTGCAGATTTGAGGTTTCAGGAGACTCGATCATCTTTCTATGATGGTGAGCCTATGCCCTGGAAGAAGGACGACAAGCCTACGCCATCAACAAAACCGTAAACTTCTTCACCAACAAAGGAGACATAATCACATGGGTATGGGCACTCCCCTTGGCAACTGCCAAGCTTGGGGGAGTGCCCCGGTATCATATCACCATCACTTTTATCTTTACCATTTTTCTTAGTTCGATCCTTTTGGTAATATCTTGATCTAGTAGAATAAATTTTAGTATGATCTAGTTGTAAGTTTTGCTTTATGATCCTTCTATGTAATCGAGTCCGTGAGCTATATATAATAAAGATTAGTGTTGAGTCAAGGGCTTGATTATTTTGCCATGATCTTGAGTGAATAAAAGAAAAGAGAAAGATTAAAAAGAAATAAAAGAGATCATATCGATCTTATGGAGAGTAATGAGCTCACATAGAAAGAGTATGATGAATAAAAGTTGTTGAGAGTTGACAAACATAGTTTTGGTCATCATTGCAATTAATAGGAAGTAATAAAGAAAGAGAGGTCTTCACATATAAATATACTATCTTGGACATCTTTTATGATTGTGACCACTCATTAAAGTATGACATGCTAAAGAGTTGATGTTGGACAAGGAAGACAACGTAATGGGTTATGTTTTCTTACATCTAAGATAAATTATATTGTCTTGGATCATCCAACATGATTGAGCCCGCCTTTCTCCCTCATGCTTGCCAAATTCTTTGCACCAAGTAGAGATACTACTTGTGCTTCCAAACACCCTTAAAACAGTTTTGTCATGAGAGTCCACCATATCTACATATGGATTGAGTAAGATCCTTCAAGTAAGTTGTCATCGGTGCAAGCAATAAAAAAATTGCTCTCTAAATATGTATGATTGATTTGTGTGGAGGAAATAAGCTTTATACGATCGTGTGATATGGAAGAAATAAAAGCGACAGACTGCATAATAAAGGTCCTTATCACAAGTGGCAATATAAAGTGATGTTCTTTCGCATTAAGATTTTGTGCATCCAACCATAAAAGCGCATGACAACCTTTGCTTCCCTCTGTGAAGGGCCTATCTTTTACCTTCATCTCCTACCTTATATAAGAGTCATGGTGATCTTCACCTTTCCTTTTTATTTTATCTTTTGGCAAGCACAACATGTTGGAAGGATCCTGGTATATATGGCTAATTGGATGTGAGTTTTCATGAACTATTATTATTGACATTACCTTTGAGGTAAAACGTTGGGAGGCAAAACTATAAGCCCCTATCTTTCTCTATGCCCGATTAAAACTCCATACCCATAAGTATTGCGTGAGTGTTAGCAATTGTGAAAGACTATATGATAGTTGAGTATGTGGACTTGCTGAAAAGATCTTATTTGACTCTTTCCTATGTTATGATAAATTGCAATTGCTCCAATGACAGAGATTATAGTTCATTAGTTTTCAATGAAGTTTATGATTCATACTTGAAATTGTGATTGAATTATTACTCTAGCATAAGAAATCATATGAAAAGAATTATATAAGTTGTTGTTCTAAGAATGATCATGATGCCCTCATGTCCGTATTTTATTTTTATCGACACCTCTATCTCTAAACATGTGGACATATTTTTCGATTTCGGCTTTCGCTTGAGGACAAGTGAGGTCTAAGCTTGGGGGAGTTGATACGTCCATTTTCCATCATGCTTTTATATCGATATTTATTGCATTATGGGCTGTTATTACACATTATGTCACAATACTTATGCCTATTCTCTCTTATTTTACAAGGTTTACATAAAGAGGGAGAATGCCGGCAACTAGGATTCTGGGCTGGAAAAGTAGCAAATAGTAGAGACCTATTCTGCACAGCTCCAAAAGTCCTGAAACTTCATGGAAGTCAATTTCAGAATATATAATAAATATTGAGTGCAAGAAGTTCACCAGGGGGGCCACACCCTGCCCACAAGGGTGGGGGCGCGCCCTACCCCCTTGGGCGCACCCCCTACCTCGTGGGCCCCCTGGTGGCCCTCCGATGACCATCTTCTGCTATATGGAGTCTTTCGATGAGAAAAAAATCATAATCCATCTTTCGGGACGAGAGTCCGCCGCCACGAGGCGGAACCTTGGCGGAACCAATCTAGGGCTCTGGCGGAGCTGTTCTGTCGGGGAAACTTCCCTCTGGGAGGGGGAAATCATCGCCATCATCATCAAGAACGCTCCTCTCATCGGAAGAGGGCAATCTCCATCAACATCTTCACCAGCACCATCTCCTCTCAAAACCATAGTTCATCTCTTGTATCCAATTCTTCTCTCCAAGTCCGGGATTGGTACCTGTGGGTTGCTAGTAGTGTTAATTACTCCTTGTAGTTGATGCTGGTTGGTTTATTTGGTGGAAGATCATATGTTCAGATCCTATATGCATATTAATACCTCTCTGATTATGAACATGAATATGCTTTGTGTGTAGTTACGTTTGTTCCTGAGGACATGGAAGAAGTGTTGCTATTAGTAGTCATGTGAATTTGGTATTCGTTCGATATTTTGATGAGATGTATGTTGTCTCTGCTCTAGTGGTGTTATGTGAACGTCGACTACATGACACTTCACCATTATTTGGGCGTAGAGGAAGGCATTGGGAAGTAATAAGTAGATGATGGGTTGCTAGAGTGACAAAAGCTTAAACCCTAGTTTATGCGTTGCTTCGTAAGGGGTTGATTTGGATCCATATGTTTCATGCTATGGTTAGGTTTACCTTAATACTTTTGTTGTGGTTGCGGATGCTTGCAATAGAGGTTAATCATATGTGGGATGCTTGTCCAAGTAAGGACGATACCCAAGCACCAGTCCACCCACATACCAAATTATCAAAGTACCAAACGCGAATCATATGAACGTGATGAAAACTAGCTTGACGATATTCCCATGTGTCCTCAGGAGCGCTTTACATCATATAAGAGTTTGTCCAGGCTTGTCCTTTGATACAAAAAGGATTGTGCCACCTTGCTACACTTTATTTACTTTTGTTACTTGTCGCTCGTTACCAATTATCTTATCACAAAACTATCTGTTACCTATTATTTTAGCGCTTGCAGAGAATACCTTGCTGAAAACCGCTTATCATTTCCATCTGCTCCTCGTTGGGTTCGACACTCTTACTTATTGAAAGGACTATGATAGATCCCCTATACTTGTGGGTCATCAGCTGGCGTCCCATGTCTTGGCTGGTGTTTTCCATAACGTGTCTAACTCCTCTTGAAGTAGCCCCAGATACAAATTAATATTATTTCCTGGTTGTTTCGGCCCTTGAATAAGCATGCTCATGTGAATGTACTTCGATTTCATGCACAACCAGGGGGAGGCTGTACATCCATACAAACACGGGCCATGTGCTATGGTTGGTGTTCTTGTTGCCAAACGGATTCATGCCATCGGTACACGCGCCGAGCGTGATGTTCCTTGCATCACATTTGAAATACCGATAGAAGTTGTTCAACGCTCTCCACTGGCTTCCATCCTTGACGTGTCTCAGCTTCGGGTCATTTCCATCGTCGGGCTTCTTCCTCTCCGCGTGCCAGCACATTAGCTTTGCTTCCTTCGGATCTTCGAAATACCGCTGGAGACGGGCAGTGATCAGTAAGTACCATACAACTTTCTACGGACATTTCTTCCCAGACTTCTTGTATCGAGAAGCATTGCACACCAGACAGCTTGTTTTCTCCGCATGCTCCTTCCGATAAATTATGCAATCATTGATGCATGCATGGTATCTAACGTGCGGCAGATCAAGAGGGCACACGATCTTCTTGGACTCATCAACACTAGTAGGACATAGATTCCCCGTGGGAAGAACATCCTTTAGGTACTTCAGATGCTCATCGAGGCTAGTGTCGGTCCATTTGTTTTTAGCCTTCGTCTTCAGGAGTTGGAGCGTGAAACTCAAGTGGGTCACCTCAGGATTGCAACCATTATACAATGGGGTGTTCGAGTCTACCACCAGTTGCTCTAGCTTAGCCTCCTCTCTAGAAGCAGCTCTCTCAGTACCCGTCTCCTTGTGAAAAAGTTCTTGAACATGAGGGTCCCGCACGATTGAACTTGGTACCTACGAACTCTGATGTGTGGAGTCCACGTTCTCTCCGCTGCCATGTCCGGCCCCTTCTCCTCCGCCATGTCCGGCCCCTTCTCCGCCGCCATGTCCGGCCTCTTCCCCGCCACCATTATCAATCATCTCTTCGTCTTGCCCCGTGTTGTCATTGCCTGCCCCGTCGGCGTCCTTAACATCGTCATCCTCATCTTCAATTATCCACTGAGTATAGCCATCCATGAAACCAGTCAGGAGCAGGTGCGCTTCGACATGACCATCGTCATTGGGGTTGAGCCAAACTATTCCTTTGCATTTCGACACGGACATAAAACCTCTGTCCGGTTATTTTCTTTCATGTCTTGCACCGCCGACCACAACCACCTGTCCACCATCATTGCACTGACCATCATGAACGTCTGCACGGTAATAATAAACAAATTGATTATAAAAATGCATGCATGCATCAAAGTCATACAAAAATTCGGCATGACATTCCCTAAAAATAGGACATATAGATCTAGAGTTTGCCCGGAATACGCCGAAACGGAAATAAATCGACATTTCGGCAAAACATAGGCAACTCAAAAGCACAATTTGGTGTCAACTCATGCCACACACACAATTTCCATCATATTGACCAATTATCATATCACACACACATACACATATTTCCATTTTGCAAAAGCATGAAATTTTAATCACCTCTATCTCAAGATCGAGCACATGGTGGAGATGATGATGTAGGGAGATCAAAAGTGCACAAAGCTCTTCTTGACAAAGATAGATCTAGTTAGGGGGCAAATAGGTCAATTAACTAAATGCTACATCTACCTAGCTAGCTAATTTGGGAGGAGACAACTTCAACTAGTGGAGGGGGAAGGAAAAAGAGAAAGGAGATGCATTAATGGAGGTGGTGTGTAGTTAGCTAGGAGTAATGAAAAGAGAGAAAGGTAGGTAGAAGAGGGAGAGTAATGGGGGGAGAAGTATTGATGAAGAAGAAGAAGAAGAGTGAGAGAGGGAGGATGGGAGGTAGGGGAAAGGGAGGATGGGTGGGTGGAAAAAGGTGGTGGGTGTCAGTGTCAAAACCGGTGGATCTCAGGTAGGGGGTCCCGAACTGTGCGTCTAAGGCGGATGGTAACAGGAGGCGGGGGACACAATGTTTACCCAGGTTCAGGCCCTCGCGATGGAGGTAATACCCTACTTCCTACTTGATTGAACGTGATGATATGAGTATTACAAGAGTTGATCTACCACGAGATCAGAGAGGCTAAACCCTAGAAGCTAGCCTATGGTATGATTGTTGTTGTCCTACGGACTAAAACCCTCCGGTTTATATAGACACCGGAGGGGCTAGGGTTACACAGAGTCAGTTACAAGGGAGGAGATCTACATATACGAATTGCCAAGCTTCCTTCCACGCAAAGGAGAGTCCCATCCAGACATGGGATGAAGTCTTCAATCTTGTGTCTTCATAGTCCAACAGTCCGGCTAGAGGATATAGTCTGGCTGTCCGAGGACCCCCTAATCCAGGACTCCCTCAGTCGCCCCTGAACCAGGCTTCAATGACGATGAGTCCATTACACAGATTGTCTTCGGCATTGCAAGGTGGGTTCCTCCTCCAAATACTCCATAGAAGATTTTGAACACAAGGATAGTGTCCGGCTCTGCAAAACAAACTCCACATACCACCGTAGAGAGTATAATATTTCAACAAATCTAATCTGCCGGCAACTTTTCATAACGTGACATCACGCCATGGCCCCGGTTATTATCCGAACCGTTTTTCTCAACCAGCTACTGCACATATTGCGAGGAGGTTTTCTTGGCACGTCTTGTCGAAGTAGAGATCGTGTCCCCCTATCATGGGATTCTCATTAATACGGGTGTGGGTAAACCAACCGTGCAATTAATCACGGCGCTTGGGGATAAGCTAATTTACTAGGCAGGTGGGGAGGTGCATAGTTTCTTCCGCCCTTATAATGGGATAAGGGTTCCACCTGTTTACCCACGCCTTCTTCTCTCCTGCCCATCCATTCTCACGTACTCGAGTTCCAGCGCCCAAGTTCGCATTTTCTCTAAAGAACCACTCCAAATATGTCCGGAGCGGGAGGCACGTGGATGGCCTCTACCATCCAGAAGAAGGACATCAAGAAACTTCGGGAGGCCGGGTATCTAGCCTAGAAAATCGGCCACCATACCCCGACGGCGGGAGAGATCGTCCCTACCCCCGAACCCCACGAAAGGGTCGTATTCCTCCCTCATTTTATCCGCGGCCTAGGGTTTCCCCTCCACCCATTTGTTCGCGACATCATGTATTATTACGAGATTGATTTTCATGATCTATCCCCCAAGTCCTTCCTCAACATATCGACATTCATTGTCGTGTGCGAGGCTTCTCTCCACATCCCGCCACACTTCGGCTTTTGGCTGAAGATTTTTAATGTGAAACCCAAGGTAGTGGGCGGTGAGCACACTGAGTGCGGGGGCGCTATGGTGAGCAATATGCCCAACGTCACATGGCCAATAGGTACCTTCAATGATTCCGTCAGGGAGTGGCAACAGGAGTGGTTTTACATCACTGACCCGCGTGGCACGGAGTGGGCCGCTGCTCCTGAGTATCGATCCGGAGCCCCTCTGCGGCTCACGTCCTGGCTCAAGAAGGGCCTGGACTAGTCTTCGTCCGACGAACTATTGGCGCTCCAGACGCGCGTCAAGGATATGGAAGACAAGAATATCGAACTTGTCAATGTAGTCCAGGTGATGTTAGTCCGTCGGATCCTACCTTGTCAACATCGGACTTGCAATCTATGGGAATTTGATCCGGCCAAGCACCAGACCCTATGAGAGCTCTTTGGCTCCTTGCACAAAGACATCTGGAAGGTGCTTTTTAAGCCCAGCAAATCATGGCCGGACTCGGCCGAGGACCGCGGGTACCAACTGTCCCGCTCTGCAAGCTCGGTAAGTTACCATATGTTTTATTCACATAACTCAAGGGAAATGCTTAATGTGTTTTACACAACTCTCCTAGGGCTGGACGGAGAAGGCGGGGCGGATCCAATGCACGGCCCCGCTGCCCGAAGAACCGACCGGCCCACTTCTGACGAAGATGCTGGACCTGGTGCCTTACAAGGTGCCGGAGAGGAAGACCGAAAAGGAGGCCAAAAAGACCCGGGGCGTCCTTCGTCACCGTGCCTGTCGGTGTCAAAACCGGCGGATCTCGGGTAGGAGGTCCCGAACTGTGTGTCTAGGCGGATGGTAACAGGAGGCAGGGGACACAATGTTTTACCCAGGTTCGGGCCGTCTTGATGGAGGTAAAACCCTACGTCCTGCTTGATTAATATTGATGATATGGGTAGTACAAGAGTAGATCTACCACGAGATCAAGGAGGCTAAACCCTAGAAGCTAGCCTATAGTATGATTGTTGTTCGTCCTACGGACTAAAACCCTCCGGTTTATGTAGACACCGGAGAGGGCTAGGGTTACACAGAGTCGGTTACAATGGTAGGAGATCTACATATTCGTATCGCCAAGCTTGCCTTCCACGCCAAGGAAAGTCCCTTCCGGACACGGGACGAAGTCTTCAATTTTGTATCTTCATACTCCAGGAGTCCGGCCGAAGGTATAGTCTAGCTATCCGGACACCCCCTAATCCAGGAGTCCCTCAGTAGCCCCTGAACCAGGCTTCAATGACGACGAGTCCGGCGTGCAGATTGTCTTCGGCATTGCAAGGCGGGTTCCTCCTCCAAGTACTTCATAGAAGATTTTGAACACAAAGGGAGTGTCCGGCTCTGCAAAATAAGTTTCCACATATTGCCATAGAGAGAATAATATTTACACAAATCTAATCTACTAACGTATTCTGTAGCGTGACATCACACCACGGCCAAGTCTTTATTCGAATCGTTTTACTGTCCCACCTCAGCGCGTTTAGTGAGGTGGTTTCCTTGGCACGCCTTGTCAAAGCAGAGATCGTGTCCCCTTATTCCAGGATTCTCATCAATATGGGTGTGGGTAACCCAACTGTGCCATTGATTACGGCGCTTGGGAGATAAGCGAGTTTTACCAGGCTGGTGGGGACGCATAGTAGCGTCCACCCATATAAGGGGATAAGGATCCACCTTTTCATCCACGCCTTCTTCCTCCTTTGCCTATCCATTTCCATGCACTCGAGCTCCAGCGCCCAAGTCCGCACACCCCACCTCAACCTTCTCCAGCCATGTCCGGAGCGGGAGGCAAGTGGATGGTCTCCTCCGTCATGGAGGGACACATCCAAAAACTGAGGAAGGTCGGATACTTGTCTAACGACATTGCGCACCGGCTTCCCGAAGAGGGGCAGCTCATCCCCACCCCTAGGCCCCATGAGAGGGTGGAGTTCATCCCCCATTTCCTCTGCGGACTGGGCTTCCCTCTCCATCCATTTGTCGGGGGCTCATGTTCTACTATGGCCTGGATTTCCACGATCTGGCCCCGAACTTTGTCCTCAACATCTTGGCGTTTATCGTCGTGTGCGAGGCTTTCTTCCGCATCCGCCCCCATTTCGGCCTATGGCTCAAGACTTTCAATGTCAAGCCGAAGGTGGTGCGCGGCACCTAGGCGGAGTGCGGAGGCACCATGGTGGGCAAGATGCCCAACGTCCTATGGCTCGGGGGCTCCTTCGTGGAGTCCCTAAAGGGGTGGCAATCGGTGTGGTTTTACATCACCCAGCCGCGCGACCTTGAATGGGTCGCAGCCCCCAAGTTCCGATCCGAACCCCTACGTGGCTCGCCTCCTGGAAAGAGACGGGCCTGTTGTGGGGTAAAACAGGAGAGCTGACCGGACTCCAAACATGCGTCCAAACCCTGGTGGACAAGAAGCTCAAACTTGTCAACATAGTCCAGGTTATGCTCATCCACCGGATCCTCCGTGTCAACAACGGTCTTTCAACCTATGGGAGTTCGACCCGGCGCGGCACCGAACTCTGAGCAGGCTCTTCGACACGACGTACGAAGATGACTGGAAGGTGCTTTTCAAGGGCACCGAGGCCCCCGCATCCGCTACCAGGGATCACGGATTCAACACGCATCATCATGCTCGTGCGGTAAGCTGTTTTTACCTTTTACAGGTTATTAGTCTTTCATAGTTTGATTCGATGCGGGATCTAAGCTCCCTTACCTTTGACAGGATTGGCAGGAGACGTCCGGACAGATCAACTGTCCGGCTCCTTTGCACGAAGGCCCAGCGGACGCTCGCTTGGCAAAGCTGCTGGTTCCGGCACCCTACGTGGTGCCGGAGAAGATGGCCAAGAAGAAGGCCACGGGGACTAGAAAGAGTGCCTGGCGCCAGAAGGTGTCGGATTCATCATCCGACGACTCCAAGGCGCACTCCTCCCATGAAGACAAGGAGGAGGAAGAAGAGACCTCTCCCCTTCCAGTGGGGGGAGGGAAGAAAAGGAAGGCCGCCCCAACTGGGGAGGCCGAAGGTTCCAAGAGGGGGAAGACCCCTCCTCCGGACTACTCCACCATCGCCGACGACGGCGAAGAGGAGTGGCCGCACAGGGCCAAGCCCCTGGCGAGATCGTAAGTATACGGATACCAGAGTGATTCATAGTATTCCCCCATTGCACAACTTTTCCTTATGTCGAACATGTCTATGCAGTCCGCCCAAGGCCGAGATCGACAAGTCGTCGAGCAGCTCCCTGGATTCGTCGGATGTGAATTCTCTTCCGGCGGCTACCTCCCCGCACCCTACGGACGACGCTAAGGTGGCGTCCCAACAGTTTCCAAGCCAGGAGGAGGTGGTCCTGGAGGCGCCGCAAGGCGACCTCCCGGACTCCAAGCGTGAAGGGGATAGAACCCCCAAGGGCTCTAAGTCCGGCTTTGAGCCGGACACCGCACCGGAACCTTCAACGGTTCCGGACTCCGGTAGGCAGCCTCCTTCCAAGAGGAGCAAGCCTACCGAGTCGGTGACCTCCGTCCAACCTGTGGCACCGGACAATTTGCTGGAGGTGCTTAATGGCGCCTCCATCAACGAGGAGCACCGCACTATTATGAGTGCGGTGATCCAGAAGGTTCAGTCCGCCAAGAGCGGACTGACTGAAGCCTGTGCCAGCCTTCTAACAGGCTTTGAGGTAAGTAAGGAATATGTAAAAATATTATCGCATAGACAGTAGCCCCTGATGCTCTGTTCGGCGTTCGGAAAGAAAAGCCAAATAGAGGATCTAATAACATTCGCAGGAGTCTAACAAAACTAAGTCAATATGCGTATGCAGGCTTCGCTGCTAGCATCCGCCGCACTGATAGCGGAGGTGGGCACGCTAAAGCAGAACCTCGAGCGGTCCGAGCAAGAGCTCGGCCTAGCCAAGCAGTAGCTCGAGGAGAAGGAAGGTAAGAAATACCTTATTGAAATATGTGAAAGGTGCAATTGCAAAAAGTGACAGGATTAACGCGGCTATTGTAGGGGCCACAACTGAGGTGGCGACCCTTAAGCAAGCGCTGTCCGAGGCCGAGAAGAGGGCGGCCACGGAGCGCACCGAGCGGGAGAAGCATGAGATGAAGGTTGGCGAGGTGCGGCAAGAGCTCCAGGCTCTCATGAAAAAACATGAGAGTTTGGAGCTTGACTCGAAGACGCGAGAGTCCGAGCTCGCGGCGGCCATTGAAGATGCCAAGTCTGCCAAGGCCGAAGCCCAGAAGGACCTCCAGGAGATTGAGGCAATAAAAAAGATAGCTGCGGGTAAGGCATTCTTTATGCAAAGCAAGCACGTAAAAGTGAATTACTTGTTACTTACCCGAATCCGGAGCTCTCCAGGAGCATTCGCAGACTTGCTCCGTAGCGTGTCGGATGCCACCGGCTTCTACCGAGCCGAGGAGGGAAGCTCGATGGAGAAGGTGTTCTGGTCTTAGTATGCTGAGGCCGAACACCCGGTGCCCTTAAGCGACCAGCTGAAACAGCTGGTCGAGCTCCATAAGGTGGCCGAACAGGCCATGAAGGGCCTCATAGTCTGTGGCCTGGAGAGGCCATGCCTGGGAGCTACTTCAGGCTGGTGAGGCGGCTGGTGGAGACTTGTCCAAGGCTCGAAGTCATCAAGTGCTCCGTATGCATCGAGGGTGCCCGTAGGGCGCTTGCCCGTGCGAAGGTGCACTGGGGCAAGCTGGATGCTGAGAAGCTTGTGAAGGACGGGCCACCGTTGGGCAAGGATCATCGCAAGCCCGAGATGTATTATGAGGGTGTTCTGAAGGGTGCCCGCCTTGTGGCGGATGAATGTTCCATGGATGTAATTTTTCAGTAAACTCGCTCGTTTTGTCCTATGCGCTGACAACTTGTTCATGTGCGCTAAGCAATGCTTTTTGAATTTAAAATATTACCTTCTGTGCGGCCGTTTATCAAATTTGAGAGATGTCGAGTCGTCGGCTTCTGCCCCCATGGCACGAGTGCTGGGGTGTTCAGGATAAACATGAGCGCTCTTTTTCCCATTCTTGGGTCCTTCGAGGGAGGCGCTCAACACAACGAACAAGGCAATCGAACTATAATGCTTGAACACTCTCACTTAGCCATAGAATTCTATAATTTTAAATTTCGGTGAAGCCCCTAGTGTTTGGAAGAACAAGTTCAGGGCGCTATCCATGCCTAGGCTGGACAAAGCCGACTCCTCGCTCTAAGCGGCATAAGTCTTTAGGGACTCGAAAACCTCTCGAACAGTGACTAGCTCTCGCCTCATCATGATGGTCAGTTTTAGATTTCTCTACTGAGGTGCTTAGCCCAGCTCAATTGGGGCACAATCGCAGTAGTTCTCCTAGTGCTACCTTAGCCGATATAACAGAACGTAAGGTACCAAAACATAGGAGCCGGGCAACCCAACTATTGACCCAAGACATGATTCGGAGCCGATGCATATAATGCTATAAGTTCGGGGTGCCGCACTTGTGAAAGTGTTCGGACTTCTCACACCGTATTGTGGGGTACTTAAGCCCCTGGTGTATTGGCCGTACCAAAGTGTACGGGTGCAACATGTCATTAATGAACATATATTCGTAAAAAAGAGTAATGCAATAATAGACGGAAGCTATGCATTGTTTATTTAAAAAGGCTGCGATCAAAGCAGAACAATACAAATAGTGCGATAAGCAAAATATGGGACTATCAAATATGTGCTTTCCAGGGGCGAGCTGCGGAATGTTTTGAGAAACAGGTATATTGCTCGTTATAGAGACCACCTTAGAGTTCCGTAGTGCGGCGTAGCTTTCTGCTCCCCTGGTTGTTGTATTGTTTGTGCGGCAATTGTACTGCCGGACAGGCCTTCCGAAGAGTGGAGTCCTGAAAGTAAGAGAAAATGAAAAAGTCGGCAGCCCTTGGTGCAGTTTAAGCCGTGTTTCGGGTGAGCCATGATTGTGCCCCTCCCCTTTTGCCCATGGTATTTCTAGAGCGTAGTTACGTACGTGCAACACTGGTTTCGCAAGTTCGCGAGGGCTGGGGTTGGGGCCGCATTGCTACGCTTGCTCAGAACGTGCCCGACGGTCTTGTTGTAGGTTACTCCGGGCGCGCTTGACGGTGTCCAGACATTTAATGGCCGGACTAGAGAATTGCCTTGCGAGGCTGCTTTGTACTTCCGCTGCGATAGCCGCCGTATGCTCCTCTATTTGGAGGGAGCGTTCGGTGTTTCCATTGACTGTGATGACTCCTCGAGGGCCTGGCATTTTGAGCTTGAGGTATGCGTAGTGGGGCACCGCATTGAACTTGGCAAATGCGGTTCACCCGAGCAGTGCATGATAGCCACTGCGGAACGGAACTATGTCGAAGATTAACTCCTCGCTTCAGAAACTATCCGGAGATCCGAAGACCACTTCAAGTGTAACTGAGCCTGTACAGTTGGCCTCTACACCTAGTATGACGCCTTTAAAGGTCGTTTTAGTGGGTTTAATCCTCGAGGGATCGATGCCCATTTTCCGCACTGCATCCTGGTAAAGCAGGTTCAGGATGCTGCCGCCGTCCATAAGGACTCTAGTGAGGTGAAATCCATCAATAATTGGGTCTATAACCAATGCGGCGAATCCGCCATGATGGGTGCTAGTGGGTGGTCCCTTCAATCAAAAGTGATCGGGCAGGAAGACCATGGATTGAACTTTGGGGCGACTGGCTCCATGCCGTATACGTCCCTTAGCGCACGCTTCCGCTCCCTCTTGGGGACGTGGGTTGCGTATATCATGTTCATCGTCCGCACTTGTGGGGGAAAACCTTCCTGTCCACTGTTGTTTGGGGGCCGGGGCTCCTCCTCATCATCGCTATGCAACCCCTTGTCTCTGCTTTCGGCATTTAACTTGCCTGCCTTCTTGAACACCAAACAATCCCTGTTGGTGTGATTGGCTAGTTTTTCGGGGGTGCCATGTATCTGGCATGAGCGGTCGAGTATTCGGTCCAAACTGGACGGGACCGGAGTATTTCTTTTGAATGGCTTTTTCTGCTGACCGGGTTTAGAGCCTCTGAATCCGGCATTAACTGCCGTATCCTCAGCATTGTACCCGTTAATGCGGCGCTTTTGCTTGTTGCGACGCGGCCTGCCACTGCTGTCCTTGGTATCCGAATTACCAGGGCTCTTGGTCATGTTATTGCTGCGAGCTAGCCAACTGTCTTCTCCCGCGCAAAAGCGGATCATAAGTGTCGTGAGGGCTGCCATAGATTTCGGCTTTTCCTGTCCTAGGTGCCGTGCAAGCCACTCGTCGCGGATGTTATGCTTGAAGGCTGCTAGGGCCTCTGCGTCCGGGCAGTCGACGATTTGATTTTTCTTGGTTAGGAACCGTGTCCAGAATTGTCTGGCCGATTCTTCTGGCTGCTGAATTATGTGGCTAAGGTCATCGACGTCTGGTGGTCGCACATAAGTGCCCTGGAAATTTTCAAGGAATGCGGCTTCCAGGTCCTCCCAACAACCAGTTGATTCTGCTGGCAAGCTGTTAAGCCAATGCCAAGCTGGTCCTTTAAGCTTGAGTGGGAGGTATTTGATGGCGTGTAGGTCATTACCGCGGGCCATGTGGATATGAAGGAGATAGTCCTCGATCCATACCACAGGATCTGTTGTGCCATCATATGATTCGATGTTCACGGGTTTGAAACCCTCAGGGATTTGATGGTCCATTACTTCATCTGTGAAGCATAGTGGGTGTGCGGCGCCTCTGTATTGGGCTATATCATGACGCAGCTCAAACGAGCTTTGTCTAGTGTGTTCGGCCCGGCCGGATTGACTGTATCCGGAGTGATGATTACCGTCTCGTGCCGTGGGGCGCCCATGCGATCCGTAGATCGATCTTGTTTGCCTTGCCTTGTCCTCCAATATATCTTGCAGGTCTAGCACATTTTCCCGTGCCTTGGTATTTTTTGAGCGGCGCCGGGGTGTGGCTTGAGTGGAGGGCCAAGAGGCCTCTTTGTCGCGGCCACGGGGTGGCTGGTCGGCCGCATCATGCACTGGTGATGTAGGTTTAGGTGCTTCCTCCTCTAATCGGGGTAGCAGCCTGCGCTTTGGGTAGCTCTTGGAGGGGCGTTCGAGTTCATACTCTTCGGCCGCAAGGACCTCAGTCCATCTGTCGGCTAGCAAATCTTGATCAGCTCTAAGCTGTTGCTGTTTTTTCTTGAGGCTGCTCACCGTGGCCATAAGCCTGCGTTTGAGACGCTCTTGTTCGATGGGATCCTTCGGCACGACAAATTCGTCGTCTTCGAGGCTTGCCTCGTCTTCGGAGGGAGGCATATAATTATCGTCCTCGACCTCTCTGTCTGCCACTCTCTCATGAGGGCTGGCTTCTCCGTCCTCCTGTGCTGAATCTTGCTGGAGGTGGTTGTCTTAGGCACTATCTGGGGTGTTATTATCTCCCGTGCTGGAATCACCGTTTTTGCTTTGGCGGGATTTAGAGCGGCGCCGCTAACGTCGGTGCTTAGGCTGCTTCTTGGAGGGGTCATCCTCCGTTGTTCCATCGCCATTGCCTTCTTTTGGGGTGTCCACCATGTATATATCATACAACGAGGTGGATTTCTAGTGCCCTATGGGCGCTGGTTCTTGATTGTCTCCTGCATCGGCATCCATACCGTCGATGTCTTCGGAGTCGAAGTTGAGCATGTCGGTTAAATCATCGACAGTGGCTACGAAGTGGGTGGTGGGTGGGCTTTGAATTTCTTCATCATCCGCATCCCAACCTTGCTGACCATAGTCCGGCCAGGGCTCTCCTGATAAAGAGAGAGACTTTAGTGAATTCAGAATATGGCCGAAGGAAGAGTGCTGAAAGATGTCCGCGGTGGTGAACTCCATGATCGGCGCCCAATCGGGTTCGATCGGTAGGGGCGCGGAGGGCTCGGAGTCTGGAGGGGAGTCCGACTCCTTGGATTCATGGGCTTCGCAGAGAATAGGGCTGGTGTTCGGCTCGATCGCCGTAGAGATTGCAGCCCCCGAGGCAGTGTCCAACCACCCATCCTCGATTGGCGCAGTTGGTTCCGAATTAAGGGTCGGAGCTGATGCGGGTGCGTCCTCTAGGGCATTGTTCGGCAACACAGCTAGATCATGCCCATCGTGACAGTGCGGCGCGCTCGGCTGTGGCTCGAATCCGTCGAAGATCAAGTCTCCGCGGAGGTCCATTGTGTAGTTTAAACTTCCAAATCTGACCTAACGGCCAGGGGCGTAGCTTTCGATCTGCTCCAAATGGCCAAGCGAATTGGCCCGCAGTGCAAAGCCGCCAAATACGAAGATCTGTCGGGGGAGAAAAGTCTCACCCTGGATCGCATCGTCGTTGATGATCGGAGGAGCCATCGGGCCTAAAAGTGACGACGCAGAGGAACTCTCAATGAAAGCCCCAATGTTGGTGTCAAAACCGGCGGATCTCGGGTAGGGGGTCCCGGACTGTGCATCTAGGCGGATGGTAACAGGAGGCAGGGGACACAATGTTTTACCCAGGTTCGGGCACTCTTTATGGAGGTAAAACCCTACGTCCTGCTTGATTAATATTGATGATATGGGTAGTACAAGCGTAGATCTACCACGAGATCAAGGAGGCTAAACCGTAGAAGCTAGCCTATGGTATGATTGTTGTTCGTCCTACGGACTAAAACCCTCCGGTTTATATAGACACCGGAGAGGGCTAGGGTCACACAGAGTCGGTTACAATGGTAGGAGATCTACATATCTGTATCGCCAAGCTTGCCTTCCACGCCAAGGAAAGTCCCTTCCGGACACGGGATGAAGTCTTCAATCTTGTATCTTCATAGTCCAGTAGTCCGGCCGAAGGTATAGTCCGGCTATCCAAACACCCCCTAATCCAGGACTCCCTCAGTGCCCGTCCCGCCTCCGAAGAGGACGAGGAGGAGGAGGAAGACGAATCCCCAGCAGGGGGAAGAAAGAAGAGGATGGCCTCCGTACACTTGGAGTCCGAGTCGCCTAAAAGGGGAAAAACTCTTCTTCCGAAAGAGTCTACTGCCATTGCCGATAGCAGCCCGGCGTGGGATCCTAGGGCCCAACCCCTAGTGAACTCGTAAGTATATAAAATCTGAACACGCTCATGTGTCCAGACCCATCATGGCATAGTATTTTAACCTGAGCCATATTTTTTGTAGTCCGACGGGGTCCCATTCCGAACAATCCTCGTCCGAGTACTTGCTGATCTCGGATGCTATGGAGAGCGGGACGCCTCCGAAGGCCCCTCCCGCCAAACATGTGATCAACACCGCTTCTTCCCAGAAGGACTCCGTCCAAGAAGGGGCGGAGAAAATCGTGAAGGCGGCGCTTGGAGGTCAAACTTTAGGGGCCGAAGACATGGGGGAGAAGATCCCCACAGGAGTCGACGGCGGGACCATCTTGAATTCGGCCCCCAGCCGGACACAGTTTTGGAGACCAATACGGCTCTGGAATCAAGCAGACGGCCTTCCTCGGCTGGAGAGGGCGTCCCTGTTCCACCGGCAACCTCTGTCCAACCAGAGGCGCCAGGTGCTTTATTGGCGGCGGTAAAGAGCGCCTCCATCGTCAATGAACACCGTACCCTTATGGGTGCGGTGATTGAGAAGATTCAGTCCACTAAAAATGGACTGAATGAAACCTGTATCGACCTTATAAGAGGTTTTGAGGTATGTTTTATACGGTTTCAAAGAGTGTCATAGTATGGATAGTAGCCCCTGATACACTGTCCGGTGAACGAAAGAACCGGATAGAGGATCAAATATACTTTTCGCAGGAAGACGCATTTTATGACATCTATGTCTCTTCTTTTGTAAGCAGGCGTATGTAGCGGCTACTGCCGCTCATACTGCGGAGGTTTCCAGACTGAATCAAAGTCTGGAGTGGGCCGAAGCGGAGCTTGGCCAGTTAAAAAGGCAGTTGGAAGATCAACAAGGTATGCAGAAATCTTGTTTGCGTTCACTGCGAACGAATTTTCAGTATGATAGAATATGTGTCATGATTTGCGCCAGGGGTGATGACCGGAGTCGAGGCTCTGAAGAAGGATGTTGCCGAGGCCGAGGAAAAGGCAGCCGCAGAGAAGGCTCTTCGTGAGAAGCACGAGGCCAAGGTTGTGGAAGCTAAGCGAGAGCTCCAAGAGGCCATGAAAAAATGCGAGACCCTAGAGCAGAGTTTAACGGAGAAATAATCCGAACTCACCAGGTCTCATCAGGCCGTGTGCGATGCCCGTGGGGAAACCCAAGACGCCCTGGAGGAGATCCAAGAGGCAACGGAGATCACGGCGGGTAAGGTCTTTTTCCATGTAAAGCATGTATTTCAGGAGAAAATTATGCTTTATAATTTTAAGTTCGGATTTCTCTAGGGGTATTTGTGGAACTTCCTCGCAGCATATCGGATGCCGCCCAATTCTACCGAGCTGAAGAGGGGAATACTGTGGATAAGCTCTTCTGGTCGCAGTATCTGGCACCGAATTATCGTGTGCCTTTTACCGATCAACTGAAACAGCCGATAGAACTGCATAAGGCGGCCGAACTAGCCATGAAGGATTTGATTATCCGGCTATGGCCCGCCGAGCCGATTCCAGGTAGCTACTTCGGGCTCGTGAAGCAACTTGTTAGTGCCTTCCCTCGACTTGACATCATCAAGTGGTCGGTCTGTATAGAAGGTGCACGAATGGCCTTTGCCCGCGCAAAGGTGCACTAGGGGAAAATGGATGCTGAAAAGCTGATGGCCGAGGGACCGCCCGAGGGAAAGGAGCAATGCACCAAGGACATTGTATTTCCATGAATATAGTCATGTTGTCCTTTGTAATGTGTGAACAAGGTCATTTCTATTATTTATTGCATGTTATAAAAGTTTACCCTCCTGCGCGGCCGTTTTATATATTAAACCTGAGAATTGGCCAGTCGTCGGCTTCTGCCCCCTCGTAAGAAATACGGGGGTGTTCGAGATAAACCTGATCACTCTTTAACCCAGTGTTGGGTCCTTTGAAGGAGGTGTTCAGCACAGCGAACCAGGATCTCGGACTATAGGGCTTTATCATTCTCACTTAGCCATAGGAGCATTAGGAAGGTAGGCGCAGCCCCTGGTGTTCGGAAGACCGCACGAGGGGCCCTATAGGCACCTGATCGGAAGAAGAACCGATCCATCGCACGCTGCATTGGTTATGGCATTATGCGGGAGAAATCCTTAAAGATTTTACAACCTCTCGAACAACCAACCAGCTCTCGTTGTATCATGACAGTTAGTTTTCGGCTTTTCTGTACTGAGGTGCTCGTCCGGAAGAACCGGGACACAACCGTAGTAGTTCTCCCTGTGCCGCCTTAGCCGATATAGCATAACGTGAGGCAGCAAAACATGGGAGTCGGGCAAACCCAACATTTGACCCAAGACATGATTTGGAGCTGATGCATATAATGCTATGAGTTCGGGGTGCTGAACTTCCGTGAAGGTGTTCGAACTTTATTGCCGTATTATGGGTAAAATGAAGCCCCTGGCAAAGGCATATCACGGTGTACGGATGCCACTTAACAAAAGAGTTTCAATAAGAAATAACAACAAATAAGCGTCATATAAATCCACATGTTGTATTTGAATGATACGTCGAAGCGTATGAGTACGGGTAATGTGATAAAAAGGGGAATATGACTGCGGAACCTACTGGGACCAGGGAGGAAGAAGCTGTGTGCAGATCCAAAGTATAGTCAGATGGACATCGCGAGGAATATCTAAAGATCCCCTTGTGTGTTCGAGCTGTTACCATGTCACCGGTCCCGGTCTGCGCAAAGGTGAGCCTGCAAAGGAAATGTAAGAAATATTTGTGTGCCGGAGAGCCCTGTACGAGTCGGGCTATCCTTCCGTGAAGTAGTTCGGACTACTTTGAATGTGTCCTGGGGTTTGGCCGTCGACTCAAGATTTGACTGAAAGGTACCCTCCATTGCTTCTGTTGTTTAAAGCGGCGGCGTACTCTATGGTACCGAGGGAGAGTTCGGCCTCGCCATTAACCGTGATGACACCGCGTGGACCGAGCATCTTGAGTTTACGGTAGGCATAATGTGGCACCGTGTTGAATCGAGCGAATGTAGTTCGCCTGAGCAGTGCCTAATAATCACTGCAAAAGGGGACGATGTCGAAGATTAACTCTTCGGCGCGGTAATTGTCTGGTGATCCGAAGACTACCTCGAGGGTGATGGAGCCGGTACAGCTAGCCCCCACGCCCGGTATAATACCTATAAAGGTGGCTTTAGTGGGTTTGATCATCGAATGGTCGATGCCCATCTTGCGCACTGTGTCCTGGTAAAGCAGATTTAGACTGCTGCCTCCGTCCATAAGGACTCGTGTGAGGTGGAACCCGTCAATTATTGGGTCGAGGACTAGTGCGGCTGGATTGCCGTGACTGGTGTTGACCGGACGATCCATTTGGTTGAAGGTGATCGGCCCTGGTTTGTATTGCGGGCTGACTGGTTCCGTTAGGTCGACATCCCTAAGGGTGTGCATCCGGTCCGGGTTGGGAGTGTGGGTGGTGTCGTGGGTTTGTCACAGCAGATGTCCTCGTGAAAGGACTTAGTCGTGAAGCCATCACAACGGGTTAGATTAAAGGGGTTAAACCGGACAAGGGGACATGGGAGTTTATACTAGTTCGGCCCCTTCGATGAAGGTAAAAGCCTACGTCTAGTTGTGATTGGTATTGCTAGGGTTTCGAAGGCCAGGGAGCGAATCCGCTTTGTCTGGCTCTCGAGTTGTTGTTGTCTGTCTCTAAACCGCGGCCTGGTCGTCCCTTTATATACATAGGTTGATGCCCGCCGGGCTACAGAGTCCCGAAGCCGGATTATAAATGTATCCGGTTCGGCCTCTCTCTTTCTATCTTACTATACAAGTTACATGACTAGGCCGGTTTACATTTACAGACTGTAACCCGCCTGTGGGCCCTCCGTAAAGCGCCATCATCTTTACATCTTCATGGGCTTCTAATCTTCAAAGAGTCAACCTGGCTACATAAGGCCGGTTTACATCCAGTAGTAATATCCCCAACATTAGGCCCCAGATTGGTTTGAACTTGTTCATGTCAATCTTCCACACTTTAGAAAAAATATTCTCTCTTATCTTCATTTTTGATCTTGTAAACCGCCATGACGTCATACTTCAAAATTACGATAAACCGCCCTGACATCATCCATCCGTTGATGTCAGAGATTTCCTTCATTTAATATATATCCAGTCATCGAGGCGACACCTTTATTAACTTATCTGTTTTTTGGGCTCCTCGATTCCCGTACTTGCCATTTTATCACTTCGCCTTATAAATAGGACCGAGGGGTCATTTTCACCGTTTCCCCCCGTGCCTCTTCGCGTCGTCTTCCTCGTGCCGCTCAGCCTCTGGAGCTCCGCCGCCACCGTCGACCGTCGCCTCTGCTCCGACCTTAGCCGCTGCATCACCCTGAACGCACCAGAATACTGCTACGCCCTTCCGCTTCCTCACCAGCTCCGGTAAGTTATCTGCTTTTTTCACCATAGATCTGTTCTAGGGTTTTGACATTCTTCGCAGTTCTTCCGAAGTTCATCAGTGCTATTCTTCCATGTTCTTCCTTTAATAGATGGACACTTCATGCTTGATTCATCTCTTGTCATAGCTTACCTACCATGGTCATCACAAATCCTTATGCGCAAAGAACTGATCTAGTTTGGCAAAAATTGCTTCAGTTCTGCACCCCTTCAAGATCCAATTATTTTTGCTTTCCTGTCTTATCTTTAGATCCGAAAGTTTTATACATCACTGTGAGATCTGTTTCTATGTTCTTGTGAGATCTGTTTCTCCTCGCACCAATATAAGTGGTTTAACATTGTATAAATAGTCTATGCCATTAGCCCTCTGATAAACCGGAAGAGCATGTTACCTTCATAATTATGCTCCGGTTTAACAGTGTCTGATCAACCCTGTGCTAGCATTACCTTTCTCTCTCATTATACTAGTCTCCGGGTTGTACCATTTATCATATCAGCATGTTTCTTACTACCTTGTCCCTTGTGTATAATCATGCGTAATTTATAAACCGGCCTTTCATTTTCAGTTTGTTCACTTTGCAATGGCCAAACAATTCACTGCCTGCAACTGGGCTCATTCCCGGGTTACTGAGACTCAATTGAATGAGATGGTTAGCATCGGCTCGCTGCCTAAGAAAACTGAGATCAAATGGCGAGTTCCAGGAACAGAGAATCCTCCAACCCCAAGACAAGGTGAGGTGGTAATCTTTGTTGACCATATAGGTCGTGGTTTCAAACCGCCAGGGTCAAAATTTTATCGAGATGTGCTTGCCAGCTTCCAACTGCATCCACAAGATATTGGTCCCAACTCAGTCTCCAACTTATGCAATTTACAAGTCTTCTGTGAAGTCTATTTACAAGAAGAACCAACTGTAGAATTGTTCCGGGATTTCTTTCACTTAAATTGGCGCACAGAGTTTGTGAATGGCCCGAACACAGAGCTTGGTGGTGTCTCAATCCGAAAGCGGAAAGAAGTGGAATTTCCTCATGCCAAACACCATAGCCACCCAAAGGAATGGAACCAAACATGGTTCTATTGCAGAGACACCTCACTTGAGGATGAAAATCCCCTCCCCGGCTTCCGTGATCATAGATTATCCAATACTCACCCAATGCCACAACGCCTGAGCTCTTCAAAAAGGGCAAAATACGCTCCTCAAATCGCCAAGCTCCGGGCCTTTATGGCAAACGGTTTAACAGGTGTGGATTTTGTGCGCTGTTGGATATCCTGGAGTATCTTGCCGCTAAGTCGGCGTCCCGGTTTAATGTGCGAATATACTGGTGAAGTTGATGATCCTCAATGCCACTGCAACATCCAATTATCCGAGGAAGAAGTTACTGAAGGTGTAAAGAAAATTCTGAATGAATCGGAACTGGTCTGTAGTCAAACCGGTCTGAGTCCCTTCTATACCAAGAACAAACCGCCTGCTGTAAGCATTACACTTCCTCTTCATCTCTAATATCTTTAACTTATACAAGCTGTAACCCTTCTTCTTTATATATATAGGGTGATGACCCTTTCTAGAAACGGAAATCCATAGAGAAAGCGGCAAAGCCAACTGGAGACAAAGTGGTCAAACCAACCCGCCTGAAGACCAAAGCCGTAAAACGGACGTCAAAGCGGAAAACGGCTGACGGGATTAATATGGAACTTGATGATGATACTGATGACCCAGAAGTTGAGGTAGAACTTGACTCACTTGGCTATCTTTTTATGCATCTTGTTAACAATGATCTTCCTCATGAGGAGGCAGAAGCTAGTCAGGCAGATGACGTAGAGGTAATTACCCTTTCCTCCGGTTCAGACTCTATGCCAACACAAAAAACTCGCCAAGCAATCCGGAAAGTAAGCTTTTCTCATCCTCTTGCTCACTTGGATCCAACATTTATTTTGAAGACTCAATAGCATGAAGCCCGACGGACAACCCGGCACAGTGGCCAACAGGTCACCTCTACCGGTTTACCTGATACTCCAGTTCAGAAGCGCCGGTCTGAGGTCTCTCCTACTTCTGACCATTCTTACCCCAAGGCAGGTTATTTCAGACAGCCTCTTAATCCGCCCAATTCAAATTATCAGGTGACACCTCCTTCCTCTTCTGGTGAATCGACATCAACACAACTCCCCCCTTTGAAAACTGTGGCCGGGTGAGTTATGAAAAACCTTTCCTTTCAATGCGCCCTACATCTTTTGAATAGGATGTTAATCCTTTTTTATTCTGTTTGCAGGGCCAAAGCCACACCCAGCAAGAAAGCTCGGGTCACCAATCCGCCAGAAGACCCTGTTGCCAAAGAAGAAGAACCAAGAGGTGAACCGGAGCAGACTGGTGAACCGGAAGGCCTCCATCCTAAAACAACTTTTGATGATCCGCCCCTTGACGGCCAACATACTGACGAACCAACAGATGCTGAGCCTGCCGCCCCTGATACTGAACCGGCAGAACCAAACCAGGCTAATGCAAAGAAAGATACTGAAATTCCATCATCATCCACCAAAAATACCGAAGGCCAAGGTGATGATGTTATTATTACTGGAACAGGCCACAGCTCTCCTGGTCATCCCGTCATTTTGGCTCTCCATAGTGCCAAAGAAGAGCAAATTGCCAGGGATAAAGGTAAATGGAGCAGCGACTTATCAAACTATGCTCATCTTAACGCTGATGAGCTTCATTCCGGCTGCTTGAACCGTCTGCACTCAAACCGGGATTATGAAGCCGATTTGGTGAATTTGATGAAATAACGATATGAGGTAAATGCTTCTCCCTTTTACATTGATTTATAGCTGAAATACTATTCCAAGTAGCCTCCAAGAGCCGTTTTATGATTGTTAATCATCAACCGGGTCTTTGTAACACTTCAAGCATCCCATCATTGATCCTTGCAAAGGCGTGTCCTCAATCATAGATAAGACTCATGTTTGAAAAAAATAATTAGATAACGTTCTGCAGCATAGCCCCCAAAGGCCGGTTTAACTTGGCAAGTTAATCCGGTTTTTAATCCACACCGCCGGTTTAGAACAAACGTACATTAGCCCCCAAGTGTCAAGGATAATGCTTGCATTGTTCTGGAGACTTGTATAGAGGGTAGTATTTGAGAGCAAATAGGCATTAGCCCCAAAGTATGAAGTGGATAACTTGTTATATGCTTTATACTTAGTGCATAAATATGTTGTTTTGTTGAATATACCTTCAATGTTGCAGGCTGAACTGAGAAGCAAAGATGCCCAAAACTCTGACTTGCAAGAAAATGTGAAGTCTCAACAAGCCAAAGCTGCAAAAGCCAAAGAGGAGCTGACGCAGGCCCTGGCCGGAATGGAAAAATTGAAACAATCCTTCAACCAAGATCGTGTAGAATGGGAAACCGAAAAAGTCGGTTTGACCAAAAGAGTTGTAGTGCCGAGGAAGCCCTGAAACCGGTGGTTGAAGAACTAGCCGGTTTGAAGCGCCAAATCAACTCTATGACCTCTGCTATCTTTGGTAAGTGTCTGCTTATGTATGTTGCACCAGTAAATGAATCTTAAAACTAACCAAAATGTTGATAAAATCTTTGGCAGGAACTCGGATCACTCATCTTGGTGCAGATATGCGGATGAAGCTCAAAGAGGCATATACATTGGTTGAGCAGCTATACTCTAGATCTCAGCGAGCCATTAGTACAGTGGCTTATAACAAACCGGCGCCAGCATTGATTAAGGAGACCCTTGAGAAGCTGGGCATGTTACCGGCGCGTATTGTCGAGTTGAAAAGAGCCGCTGCGAGAGCGGGAGCATTAACCGCCCTTATTTGAGCCATGCCTGGATTCCAGACCTTGAAGTAGAGGATATCATTAAAGGATATCCAGGCGTTAAAGAAGACGGTTCAAACTTTGACAATGATGATATTTGGCGGCTGACCAAACAGATGCGGCCAGCGGCCAGCAAATTGGCTGAGGACACCGATTTGTCCCATTTTCAACCGTTTTATGATGTAGAAGGGAAAAGACAGCCGGCCGATATCCATGAAGTCGAAGAACTTGTGCCTCCGATTCGTAAGCACACTTATGCCCCTGATATTAACCCTTCTGATCTTATCCATGAGGAAGCAGTGTTCTAAGCTTTAACCAGAATCGATTGGCCGACGGCTGATTTCCAGCGGCTGGGGAGGGATGAAGAAGTGCCGATACCAACTGATCTGCAACCGTCAAACCGTCGTGATGAAGAGTCTTGATCCGGTCGCCGGTTTATATGGCTACTGTGAAGAACAATGGCACTGTTTGAACCGCTTTGAAGCTTCATGTAATAGGATGGCTGAAACTTTGTTTATCTGCCATGCCATCGAGCATGTTCCATAACGCTTTGTGACAATCTGTGCTGCCCTTCAGGATATATTTTATGCATAGCCTATGATGACTTGCCTTCCTGTGTCCAAAAAAACTTAAAAGTGTCTAGCGGTTTACCGCTAAACATGTCATAATATCCAAGAAGTATATAATACTTTAGCTGAATAATAAAGTGTTTATACAAAAAATAATGTACAGAACATACCTCATTGATGGACCAAACGTGTATACAGCAAAGGTCTTTAACACCAACCCGATATGTTTGATAATTTCATCTTCATAATGTTAGTCTATCTATTAAACTGGACCGTTATAACTACCAGATTTTCTTTATAACACTTGTGATTTAGTCAAACTAGACCGGGTCAATGACCACTGGTTTATAATTGATCATGTGCCAACAACTAGTGGTTGGAAAGCAAGACGGGTCAAGGATGCCGGTTTATCAAAAAATACTTATGTGTCAACAAACAAAATTCAAATAGGAAAATATGCGAGGCTGTTTACGAGCTGCCAGACTCCAAATCGAGGCTTTTAATGGGCTGCCAGGCCTCTGAGTTAAACCATTTAACAAAGCCTTTTAAGATGGGCCTCCAATTAACCAATCATTGTTTTAACTGTGACAAGTTCAGGGTATGTAAAAGATTGACTTGGCAAACGTTCGATGGGTCATGCCAGGATTACCTGGATAGGAGTGGATTACTTGATGAAGGCATGTTAACCCGTGGTTTTAGGTGAATACACCAGGCTTCCAAGCCGTGGCTTGATAGCCAATTACGAGGGTCCTTTCAAACTCTATGTTGCTTTGCAAAAAAGAGCCCCCAAGTAACTTTGTGAGCGATGCTCAGCGCGTGCCTATGTTTGAGTTTGTACTGTGTACAATACTCTCTTTGGCTCCACAAATTTTTCCTTGTGTGGCTGAAATGCCTATCAAGAGGTGTAGCTGTGGTTCAAACATGACCAAGCCCCCTAGTGATTTTTCTTTATCTTTATGTAGCTGCTAAAGCCGGTTTAACAAAGACTCCGCTTTGATCGTTAACTTGTAAAAGCACCCATATGATATAAGAAAGAACAGATACCCCGCTTATAATGGAGGCTCCGGTTTATTATATGGTATATATACTATCATAAATATGTACAGGTGAAGAGCCTATGGCTTCAAGTATAGTAAGGCCGAAGGAGAGCTATGTTCCATGGCCGCTTTGTCTTCTCCTCCGATTGATGTGAGTCTTCATGCTCTCGAACATCAATGAGGTAGTAGGATCCGTTGTGCAGATTATTGCTGACCACAAAGGGTCCTTCCCAAGGGGGGGATAACTTGTGCATATCAGTCTGATCCTGGATGAGCCGGAGCACCAAATCACCTTCTTGAAAGGTTCTAGTTTTAACCTGGCGGCTGTGATAACGTTGAAGATCTTGTTGATAAATCGCCAAACGTGCTACTGCAAGATCCCGCTCTTCATCCAATAGGTCCAGAGAATCCTGACGTGCCTTCTCATTATCAGCTTCAACATAAGCTACCACACGGGGCGAATCGTGACGGATGTCACTAGGAAGAACCGCCTCCGCTCCATAAACCATGAAGAAAGGCGTGTAACCCATAGACCTATTGGGTGTGATGTTGATGCTCCATAACACAGAAGGTAGCTCCTCGACCCAACAACCTGGCGTCTGCTTTAAGGGAACCATAAGCCTTGGTTTGATACCCCGTAGAATTTCTTGATTTGCCCTTTCCGCTTGACCAGGTGAGCCACTGATGCTAGATCAAGCCGGATGTGCTCACGTTGATAGAATTCTTCCATCTCCCCTTTTGATAAATTAGTAACATTATCTGTTATAATGCTATGTGGAAAGCCAAACCGGAATATCACCTTTTTGATGAATTGAACCATCGTGGCTGCATCACACTTGCTGACTGGCTATGCCTCTACCCATTTAGTGAATTTATCAACTGCTACTAACAGATGGGTCTTCTTGTCATTGGAGCGCTTGAAGGGTCCAACCATATCCAGCCCCCAAGTTGCAAACGGCCACGTAATTGGAATCATCCGCAACTCTTGAGCCGGAACATGCACACGGCGGGCAAACTTTTGACATCCATCACATCTTTTGACTATATCCTCCGCATCAGCATGCGCCGTCAACCAGTAAAAACCGTGGCGAAAAGCTTTGGCAACCAACGACTTTGAACTGGTGTGGTGACCGCAATCCCCTTCATGAATTTCTCACAAAATCTCACAACCTTCTTGAGGAGAAATGCATCGCTGAATTGCTCCTGAAACACTGTAACGATGTAACTCCCCGTTGAGTATGGTCATGGATTTGGACCGCCGGATTATCTGTCGAGCCAACGTTTCCTCAGCTGGTAACTCGCCCCGGTTAATGTAATCCAGATATGGGATCGTTCAATCCGGTATGGCATGCGGAGCTGCCACCAACTGAGCCTCCGGATCAGGAATAGTCAAATCTTCTTCGATTGGTATTTTGACTGACGGATTGTGCAATACATCAAGAAAGACATTGGGCGGAACCGGTTTACGTTGGGAACCCAAACGACTTAAAGCGTCCGCCGTTTCATTCTTCCGCCGGTCTATATGGTCCACCTGATAACCTTTAAAGTGACCAGCCACTGCGTCCACCTCTCGCTGATATGCAGCCATGAGTGGGTCCTTAGAATCCCAAGTGCCAGACACTTGCTGAGCCACTAGATCTGAATCGCCGAAGCACTTAACCCGGCTCAAATTCATCTCTTTAGCCATCCGAAGACCATGGAGTAAAGCCTCATATTCAGCTGCATTGTTAGTACAAGGGAACATTAAACGGAGGACATAACAAAACTTGTCACCACGTGGGGAAGTTAATTCGACTCCAGCCCCCGAACCCTCTAACTGTCTGGACCCATCAAAATGAATAGTCCAATATGTATTATCTAGTTTCTCCTCAGGTGCCTGTAACTCCGTCCAATCATTGATGAAATCTATGAGTGCCTGGGACTTGATCGCCGTGCGGGGTATATATTTGAGCCCGTGAGGTCCAAGCTCAATGGCCCACTTGGCAATCCGGCCAGTTGCCTCTCTGTTTTGAATGATGTCGCCAGAGGAGCTGAACTGACCACTGTGATAGGATGGCCCTGAAAATAGTGTTTGAGCTTCCGGCTTGCCATAAACACCCCATACACCAGTTTCTGCCAATGTGGATACCTCTGCTTTGACTCAATGAGCAGCTCGCTGATATAATAAACCGACCGTTGAACCGGATACTCTTTGCCAGGATCCTTGCGCTCTACCACAATGGCTACGCTAACAGCCCGGGCATTAGCAGCCACATATAATAATAATGGCTCTTTATCGATCTGTGCTGCCAGCACGGGCGGTTCCACTAGCTGCCTCTTCAAATCTTCAAACGCCTTATCAGCTGCCTCACTCCAGACAAAGTTATCTGTTTTCTTGAGCATCTGATATAAGGGGATGGCCTTCTCTCCAAGGTGGCTGATAAACCGGCTAAAGGCTGTAATCCGGCCGGCCAGACGTTGCACATCGTTAATACACGTCGGTTTAGCCAAGGACGTAATTGCTACAATCTTTTCCGGATTAGCCTCAATGCCTCTGTTTGAAACCAGAAAGCCTAAGAGCTTGCTTGCCGGGACACCGAAAACACACTTCTCCGGATTGAGCATCATCTTGTAAACCCGGAGATTGTCGAAGGTTTCCAGTAGATCATCTATCAATGTCCCCTCCTTGCTGGATTTGACCACAATATCATCCACATACGCATGAACATTGCGCCCAATTTGCTTATGAAGGCAATTCTGAACACATCGCTGGTAAGTTGCCTGGGCACTCTTGAGTCCAAAGGGCATGGAAACATAGCAAAAGGCTCCAAAGGGTGTTATAAAGGCTGTCTTCTCCTGGTCCTTAACTGCCATTTTGATCCGATGATAACCAGAGTAAGCATCCAAAAAACACAAACGGTCACAACCCGCCGTAGCATCAATTATCTGATCAATGCGAGGGAGAGCAAAGGGGTCTACAGGGAAAGCCTTGTTTAAATCTGTGTAGTCCACACACATGCGCCAAGTGTCGTTTTTCTTAAGAACAAGCACCGGATTGGATAACCACTCTGGATGAAAAACTTCAACAATAAACCCAGCAGCCAACAAACGGGCTACCTCTTCACCTATAGCCTTGCGTCTTTCCTCGTTGAAACGGCGGAGGAACTATCGGACCGGTTTGAATTTAGGATCAATGTTGAGTGTGTGCTCAGCGAGTTCTCTCGGTACACCTGGCATGTTAGAAGGTTTCCATGCAAAGATGTCCCGATTCTCACGGATGAACTGGATGAGCGTGCTTTCCTATTTGGGATCCAGGTTAGCGCTGATGCTCAACTGTTTGGATGAATCGCCAGGGACAAAGTCAACCATCTTAGTGTCTGTAGCTGATTTGAACTTCAATGCTGGATCATGTTCCGTAGTTGGCTTTTTTAAGGAGGTCATGTCTGCCGGATCAACTTGCTCCTTATAGAATTTTAACTCCTCCGTGGCACAAACCGACTCAGCATAAGCCACATCGCCTTCTTCACACTCCAAAGCAATCTTTCTACTTCCATGTACTGTGATAGTCATCTTATGTCCTGGCATTTTAAGCTGTAGGTAAACATAACATGGCCTTGCCATAAACTTAGCATAAACCGGCCGCCCAAACAAGGCATGGTACGGACTTTTGATCTTCACCACCTCAAATGTCAATGTTTCTGACCTTGAGTCGTAGTCATCTCCAAAAGCTACCTCCAAGGCTATCTTACCAACAGGATATGCAGACTTACCAGGCATCACACCATGAAATACCGTATTCGACGGTTTAAGATCCTTATCTGTCAACCCCATACGGCGGAACATATCATAATACAAAATATTGATACTACTTCCCCCATCCATGAGCACTTTAGTGAACTTGTATCCCCCTCGTGATCCGAAGACCGATCTTTTCCAATACGTCTCGCAGGTCCTTGCTATTTTTGTTTGACTGGCGACGGGGTGCGGGCTGGACTTCGGGCTTATATGCCACTTTGTCTCGGCCACTAAGTGGCCGGTCTGCCCCATCATACGCTAGAAGTGCAGGCTTTAATGTTTCCTCTTCAAATTGGGGTAGCAACCTGCACTTTGGGAAACTTTTGATTGGGCGCTCGAGTTTGTGTTCCCCGGCTGCCAGGACCTCAGTCCATCTATCTGCTAGCACATCTTGCTCAGCTTGAAGCTGTTGTTGCTTTTTCTTCAGGCTTTTTGCTGTGGCAATAAGCCGGCGCTTGAAGCGCTCCTGTTCGACGGGATCCTCACGCACGATAAATTCTTCGTCACCGAGGCTCACCTCGTCTTCGGAGAGAGGCATGTAACTGTCATCCTCTAATTCTTCGTCTGCTGCCTGTTCCTTGGGGCTGGCTTGCCCATCCTCCCACTCAAAGCCTGGCTGGAGGGGATTGTCTTCGTCTTCGGCACTATTTGCAACATTATTGTCTCTTGTGCCGGGATCGCTGTTTTTGCTATGGCGGGGCTTAGAGCGGCGCCGATGACGCCGGTTCTTGGATTGCTTCTCGGGGGGATTATCCTCCATTGCCTTATTGCCATCGCTTTCTTTGGGGGTGTCCACCATGTATACATCATACGATGATGTGGTAGTCCAGCGCCCTGTGGGCGGTGGTTCCTGTTCGTCTCCTGCATCGTCGTCCATACCATCGATGTCTTCGGAGTCGAAGTCGAGCGTGTCGGTTAGGTCGTCGATAGTGGCTACTAAGTGGGTGGTGGGTGGGGAATGAATTTCTTCGCCGTCCGCTTCCCACTCGAGCCGGACATAGTTCGGCTAAGGGTCTCCTGACAAGGAAAGAGACCATAATGAGTTTAGCACGTCGCCTAGGGGCGAGTGCTGAAAGATATCCGTGGAGATGAACTCCATGATTGGTGCCCAATGAGATTGGATGGGAACGGACACGAGCGGTTTGGAGTCTGTGGCCAGGGACGAATCCGTGTGTCCGGCAACACATGTCTCATAGGAGGTGAAGTCAGTATTCGGCTCTATCGCTGCTGAGTGTGCGGCCTCCATGGCGGGGTCCATCCACCCATCCTCAGACGGCGCAATCTGTTCCGGATTGAGGGCCGGAATAGTTACAGGTGTGATCTCCCGAACATTGTCCGATGGCAGAGCTAAATCATACTCATCGTGACTGTGCGGCATACCTGACATGGGTTCAAATCCGTCGAAGATCAAGTCTCCGCGGATGTTGGCGGTATAGATCAAGCTTCCGAACCTGACCTGATGGCCAGGGGCGTAGCTCTCGATCTGCTCCAGATGGCCGAGCGAGTTCGCCCGCACTACGAAGCTGCTGAATACGAAGATTTGTCCGGGGAGGAAAACCTCACCCTGGATCGCATCGTTGCCAATGATCGAAGGAGCCATCAAGCCTTATGATGACGAAAAAGTGGAACTCTCAATGAAAGCACCAATGTCGGTGTCAAAACCGGCGGATCTCGGGTAGGGGGTCCCGAACTGTCTGTCTAAGGTGGATGGTAACAGGAGGCGGGGGACACAATGTTTACCCAGGTTCGGGCCCTCGCGATGGAGGTAATACCCAACTTCCTGCTTGATTGATCTTGATGATATGAGTATTACAAGAGTTGATCTACCACGAGATCATAGAGGCAAAACCCTAGAAGCTAGCCTATGGTATGATTGTTGTTGTCCTACGGACTAAAACCCTCCAGTTTATATAGACACCGGAGGGGCTTGGGTCACACCGAGTTGGTTACAAGGGAGGAGATCTACATATCCAAATTGCCAAGCTTGCATTCCACGCAAAGGAGAGTCCCATCCGGACATGGGACGAAGTCTTCAATCTTGTTTCTTCATAGTCCAACAGTCCGGCCAGAGGATATAGTCCGGCTGTCCGAGGACCCCCTAATCCAGGACTCCCTCAGTGTGGTCCTACGACTTAGCAGTAGCGCGGGCAAAAATGAACTGCTGCTAATAGCATAGCAGCAGCGCGTGTTTCTCACACGCGCTACTGCAAAACAGGGCCAACCGTGTGGACAATTTCAAAATTAGCAGCAGCAACCTGAGCAAAAAGCGCGCTACTACTATTTTTGTAGTAGTAGCGCACCCCGCGACACCACGTTGCTGCTAAACTTAGGGTGTTGGTTACTGTAGGTGGATTTTTGTAGCAGCGCGGTTTAGCCCCCAAGCGCTACTGCTAAATTCGCATCAGTAGCGCGTTTTCCTTTACCGCGCTACTGCTAATTAGCAGTAGCACTTCTTTTTGTGCTGTGCTGCTGCTAATATTCTGTGTATAAGGTTTTCCCTAGTAGTGACTCCTTCGAGGTTACCGAAGGAAATATGCCTGAGAGGCAATAATAAAGTTGTTATTTATATTTCCGTATATCATGATAAATGTTTATTATTCATGCTAGACTTGTATTAACCAGAAACTTAGTATGTGTGTGAATACATAGAAAAACAGAGTGTCCCTAGTATGCCTCTACTAAACTAGCTCGTTAATCAAAGATGGTTAAGTTTCGTAGCCATAGACATGTGTTGTCATTTGATGAATGAGATCACATCATTATAGAATGATGTGATGGACAAGACCGATCTGTTAGCTTAGCATTATGACCGTTTAGTTTATTGATATTGCTTTCTTCATGACTTATACATGTTCCTATGACTACGAGATTATGCAACTCCCGGATACCGGAGGAACACTTAGTGTGCTATCAAACTTCACAACGTAACTGGGTGATTATAAAGATGCTCTACAGGTGTCTCCGATGGTGTTTGTTGAGTTGGCATAGATGGAGATTAGGATTTGTTACTCCGATTGTCGGAGAGGTATCTCTGGGCCCTCTCGGTAATGCACACCACTATAAGCCTTGCAAGCAATGTGACTAATGAGTTAGTTACGAGATGATACATTACGGAACGAGTAAAGAGACTTGCTGGTAACGAGATTGAACTAGGTATGATGATACCGACGATCGAATCGCGGGCAAGTAACATACCGATGACAAAGGGAACAACGTATGTTGTTATGCGGTTTGACCGATAAAGATCTTCTTAGAATATGTAGGAGCCAATATGAGCATCCAGGTTCCGCTATTGGTTATTGACCAGAGATGTGTCTCGGTCATGTCTACATAGTTCTTGAACCCGTAGGGTCCACACGCTTAACGTTCGATGACGATTTTTATTATGAGTTATGTGATTTGATGACCGAAGTTTGTTCGGAGTCCCGGATGAGATCACAGACATGACAAGGAGTCTCGAAATGGTCAAGACGTAAGGATCAATATACTGGAAGGCTATATTCAGACATCAGAAAGGTTCCAAGTGGTTCGGGTATTTTTTGGAGTGCCGGAGAGCTACGAGAATTCGCCGGGGGAAGTATTGGGCCTTCATGGGCCTTAGTGGAAAGGAGAGAAGCGCCACAAGGGGAGGTCGCACGCCCCCCATGGGCTCGTCCGAATTGGACTATGGAGGGGGCGGCGCCCCCCTCTTTCCTTCTTCCTCTCCTCTCCTTCCTTCTTCTCCTACTTGGACTAGGAAAGGGGGAAACCTACTCCTACTAGGAGTAGGAATCCCCCCTTTGGGTGCACCCCTTGAGGCCGGCTCTCCTCCTCCTCCCCTCCTTTATATACGGGGGAGGGGGCACCCCATAGACACACAAGTTGATCTTTAGCCGTGTGCGGTGCCCCCCTCCATAGTTTTACACCTCGGTCATATTGTCGTAGTGCTTAGGTGAAGCCCTGCATCGGTAACTTCATCATCACCGTGGTGCTGACGGAACTCACCA
The DNA here is from genome assembly GCF_002162155.2 of Triticum dicoccoides. Lineage (NCBI taxonomy): Eukaryota > Viridiplantae > Streptophyta > Magnoliopsida > Poales > Poaceae > Triticum > Triticum dicoccoides. The sequence goes on from NC_041382.1 coordinate 201,219,319, forward strand.
CTACTAAAAAAGACACATCCGTGACATTTTGGGACGAATGAAAAAAAAATCTGTCATACATATGACACTTCTATGATGATAATTGTGACAAAACTCGGTATCATCATAGATGTGGTGGGCTCCTACTTCTATGACAAAAAATCATGACCGAAAATGGGCTTTTCGTCCTGGGCAGGCCGGAGACGCAGCTGCATGACATTCTTTGGGCCGTCCATGATGGAAAAAACCGTGGTAGAAGCGAGGGCGAGGAAAATTTCGGGGAGTTCCCGGTTACGATGGGAGGTCGGGGGCCGAGCGATGCGCGTTTATCTCGTACACGTACGTGTGTGTGTGCGAGGCGTTGGCTCTAACTGAACCCGAGCGATTGCAGTGCAGGCTACGCGTTACTGAACCCGAGCGATCGATCGATGGCTGTTAACTGAACCCGATCGAGCGATTCCTTCGCTACTGCTGCTAACTGAAGTCGATCGATGATGCCTCTAGGATGAACAGTGAGCGTTGCGG